>NC_046154.1:45208307-45216639 GCF_011064425.1 Rattus rattus | reverse complement strand
CATCAGGTACGCCCCGGAAATGGGCAAAGACCTGGCATGAAGGCACTCTTGCACATGCGCACACAGTTAATCTCCCCATAGGGAGCCGGCTTGCGCGGTAAAGGCCAGCGCCATCTTGACTGACCTGGCCTTCCACGTGGGGCGCAGTGGAAGCCAGCGCCATCTAGTGGTGGCGAATGTTATTGCGGCCCTCTACATCCTTGTGTGGTTTTGGTATAAGAGTAATTGTGGCTTCATAGAAGGAATTTAATAGTGCTCCCTCTATTTCAATTTTGTGGAGTACTTTGCACAGTATTGGTATGAGATCTTCTATGTGGTTTTGATAGAATATTGCACTGAACCCATCTGGACCTGAGCTCTTTTTGGTTGGGAGACGATTTAAAACTGGTTCTAATTCTTTAGGAGTTATGGGGATGTTTAGATGATTTATTTGTTCCTGATTAAACTTTGGAGCCTGGTATCTGTCTAGAAAATTGTCCATTTCCTCCAGATTTTCTAGTTTTGTTGAGTATAGGCTTTTGTAGTAGAATCTGATATTTTTTTTATTTCCTTCAGATTCTGTTGTTATGTCTCCCTTTTCATTTTTGATCTTGTTAATTTGGATACACTCTCTGTGTCCTCTGGTTAGTCTGGCTAAGGGGTTATCTATCTTGTTGATTTTCTCAAAGAATCAGCGTTTGGTTCTGTTGAGTCTTTGTATAGTCCTTTTTGTTTCTACGTGGTTGATTTCAGCTCTGAGTTTGATTATTTCCTGCCTTCTGTTCTTCTTGTGTACATTTATTTCTTTTTGTTCTAGAGCTTTAATGTGCACTGTCAAGCTGCTCACATATGCACTCTCCTGCTTTTTTTTGCAGGCACTCAGAGCTATGAGTTTTCCTCTTAGAACTGGTTTCAATTTGTTGTATCTTCATTTTCATTAAATTCTAAGAAATCTTTAAATTTTTTTTCTTTATTTCTTCCTTGACCAAGTTGTCATTGAGTAGAGTATTGTTTAACTTCCATGTATATGTGGGCTTTCTGGCAATATTGTTGTTACTGAAGACCAATCTTAGTGCGTTGTGGTCTGATAGGATGCATGGGATTAGTCTATCTTCCTTTATCTGTTGAGGCCTGTTTTGTGACCAAATATATAGTGAATTTTGGAGAAGGTTCCATGAGGTGCTGAGAAGAAGGTATATCCTTTTTATTTAGGATGGAATGTTCAATAAATATTTGCTAAATCCAATTGTCTCATAACTTCTGTTAGTTTCTCTACATTTCTGTTTAATTTCTGTTTCCATGATCTGTCCTGTGATGAGAGTGGGGTGTTGAAATTTCCTACTATTATTATGTGAGGTGCAATGTGTACTTTGAGTTATATTAAGGTTTCTTTTAAGAATGTAGGTGCCCTTGCATTTGGAGCATAGATATATAGAATTGAGAGTTCATCTTGGTGGATTTTTCTTTTGATGAATATGAAGTGGCCTTCCTTATATTTTTTAATAACTCTTGTTTGAATGTCAATTTTATTTGATATTAGAATAGAAAATCCAGCATTTTTATTCGGGCCATTTGCTTGGAAAATTGTTTTCCAGCCATTTACTATGAGGTAGTGTCTGTCTTTGTCTCTGAGGTGTGTTTCCTTCATGGAGCAAAATGCTGGGTCTTTATGTACCCAGTCTTTTAGTCTATGTCTTTCTATTGGGGAATTGAGTTCGTTGATGTTGAGAGATATTAAGGAATAGTGATTGTTACTTCCTGTTATTTTCATTGTTAGAGGTGGAATTATGTTTGTTTGTCTCTCTTTTGGTTTCATTGCAAGGAAATTATATTCTTGCTTTCTGTAAGGTGTAGTTTCTCTCCTTGTGTTGGAATTTTCCATCTATTATCCTTTGTAGGGACTTGATTTGTAGAAAGATATTGCATAAATTTGGGTTTGTCATGGAATATCTTGGTTTCTCCATCTATGGTAATTGAAAGTTTTGCTGGATACAGTCACTTGGGCTGGCATTTGTGTTCTCTTAGGGTCTGTATGACATCTGTCCAGGATCTTCTGGCTTTCATAGTCTGGTGAGAAGTCTAGTGTAATTCTTATTGGTCTGCATTTATATGTCACTTGACCCTTTTCCCTTATTACTTTTAAAATTCTTTCTTTGTTTTGTGCATTTGTTGTTTTAACTATTATTTGATAGGAGGAATTTCCCTTCTGGTCCAATGTATTTGGATTTCTGTAGGCTTCTTATATGTTTATGGGCATGTCTTTCTTTAGGTTAGGAAAGTCTTCTTCTATAATTTTGTTGAATATATTTACTGGCCCCTTAAGTTGGGAGTCTTCACTTTCTTCTATCCCTATTATCCTTAGGTTTGATCTCATTGTGTCCTAGATTTCCTGTATGTTTGGGCTAGGAATTTTTTGTTTTGAATTTTACATTATCTTTGACAGTTGTGTTGATGTTTTCTATGGTATCTTCTACCCCTGAGATTCTCTCTTCTATCTCTTGTATTCTGTTGGTGATGCTTGTATCTATGGCTCCTTGTCTCTTCCTTTGGTTTTCTATATCCAGGATTGTCTCCCTTTGTGCTTTCATTATTGTTTCTATTTATATTTTCAATTTGTTCACCTGTTTGGTTGTGTTTGTCCTATAATTCTTTCAGGGACTTTTGTGTTTCCTCTCTAAGGGCTTCTACTTGTTTACTTGTGTTTTCCTGCATTTTTTAAGGGAGTTCTTTAAGTCTTTCTTAAAGTCCTACATCATTATCAAAAAATGTGATTTCAAATCTATGTCTTGCTTTTCTGGTATGTTTGGATATCCAGTATTTTCTTTGGTGGGAGTACTGGGCTCTGATGATGCCAAGTCATCTTGGTTTCTGTTGATTAGGTTCCTGCACTTGACTCCAGCCATTGGGTTGTCTCTGGTGTTTGCTTGTCTTGCTGTTTCTGGGAGTGAATTGTCTCTGATGTAGGCCTCTGTGTCAGCACTCTTGTAGAACTGTTTTCCTGTTTTCTTTCAGCCTTTCCTGAGAACATGTGCCTTGCTCTCAGCTGTGGTGGTGCTCCAGGAGACTGTCTTCCAGCTCTAGGAGTTCGCAGGAATCAAAGGTTCCTGCCCCTGATTGTTTGTGTAGGTCCAGTGGACACAGTTGGCACTATGAGATTACCTCTTGGTTCTGGACTGTGGGCAGAGGGTATTCTCCTCTGACTTCTCAGGAGTATCCATAATTCTAAGGTTCTAGCTCTCTGCCCCAAGGGATTTGGTTACAGGTTGCTGTTTTGCCAGATCAGTTCTGTCCTGGGCACAGACCAGAACTGCGGGTACTGGTGGCTGTTTGTTCCTATATCCCTCTGTCCAGAAGCACTGTGCAGTTTCCCCTTGGACCAGGGATGTGGGCCGAGGTGTGCAGAGGTGCCAGTCTGTCCTGCGGCCTCAGGATGTCTGCCATTTTGCTGTATTTCTTGTGTGCAGTAGAAAACATTATCCATCCTGTTTTTGCAAACATTCCATTAACCTGTATCTTTTTATTTGGGAGTTCAATAAGAGATATTATCGACTGATGATTACTAAATCTTATTTGTAGCAGAGATAGTGTGTGTGTGTGTGTGTGTGTGTGTGTGTGTGTGTGTGTGTGTGTTTGCTCCCCTTCTTCTGATTTTGCTGGTATAAGAGTGTTTATTTTTCGTATTTTTCCTATGTATTGTGTGCCACATTGAGATGGAATGTTTATTCTAGTACCTTCTGATCCAATGTATTTGGTGTTCTGTTAACTTCTTGTACCTAAGCATCTTGTTTAGGTTAAGCAATTGTTTTTCTTTTATTTTATTAAGAATATTTTCTGGCTCTTACTCCTCTCTTGCTCTCTCTTGCTCTTTGTTCTCTTCTCTTCCCTGCTCACCTCCTTTGTCCCTTCTCTTCCCATTACCCTTCCCCCTTCCCTCCATGTACTCATGGCCAGCCTTTACTTATCCCTTCTACTCTTCTTCTGTCATTAAATATTTCCACATGGTTTTCTGGGATTTTGAGTTGGGATTTTTCTTATTTTTCTACTCGTATTTTCTTACATTTTTTTCTTTTTAATGTTCCAAATTTTCTGAATGTTTTGTATCAGGAATTTTGTAGATTATCATTTTCTTTGATATATCGATTTTTTTCTATTGCATCATCTAAACATGAGATTCTCTCTTCTCTCACTCATAATATGTTGCTGATTCTTATGTTGTACTTCCTGTTGCTTATCTTAATTTTCCGTCTCCTTAATTCTCTCCTTTTGTGTATTTATTATTGCTTCTATTTCCATTTCAGGTCTTAAACATCTTTATTCATTTGCTGTATTTGTTTGTTTTGCCTTAAGGGATTTATTCATTTGCTTTCATTCTTTATTTGTGTTTTCCTGGATTTCTTCAGGAGACTTATTCACTTTCTCTTTAAGGAAGTCCACCATCTTCATAAAGTCGATTTTAAGGTCATTTGCGGGCTTTAGCTGTGTTGGGATATTCAGGGAATGTTGCACTTGTGCACTTGGGATTTAGTAGCGTCATCTTGCCCTGGCTATTCTTTACTGTGTTCTCCCACTGGTGTCTAGGCATCTGGGTTTAGGGTAATTATACCTTTAGATTTTGATTTGATGTTATATTTGTTAGATCCAACTTTTACCCTTAGTTTTTCTTTCCTTTTTGGTCTTCTGGCCTGAGTTGCCTGTGCTTCTGGTGACTAGAAAGTCCTCAAGTATAGTAGGGTGTCTCTGCTTGCGTTTTGACAGCCTGCTTGACATTTGTGTTTCTGGGTTGTCACTGGTTGTTTCTGGTTGTATTTATTCTAGGGTTTTGGAATTTTGGAAGTTGGTGTTCTGGGTACTAGCATGGCTACTATAAGGGGAATGATGTGGAGACAAGGGGAGAGAATGATCTTGGAGAAGCTAGGTGGACTCTGATGAGGCGTTGCATAACTGCAGGCAGGACTTATGTGGGGCTTCTGAATTAGAGAGACTTCTGGTAAGGCAGAGGCTCATGTTAATCTTCAGAGAGCCATAAGTCATAATCTCTTGCTACAACAGTGAAATATTTAAGTGCCTGAAATGTATGACTCCTGAACGTTCTTTTATAACTGTGCTGATATCCATTACTAACACATATAAGCTATGTCAGATCAGTCATCTTCCCCAAATAATACAGCATTTTACTGTTATTTGTTGTTATACAAGACCTTGATATTCACTTCGTTCTACCTCTTATAGTCATCATCATCTTAGTAGGAAATTTTTTCTGTGATTTTTTATACAAGAAGGATCATATCATGTTAACTAGAATCTTTGATTAATGATAGCACCTCTTCTACCCTGCAGCTTTCTTTGGCCCCCTTATTTCCTCTGGATAAGGGAGCTTTTGAAATAAAATCAGAAAATATCTTTAATTGTCCTTTTCCTTTCAAGTCGTGTTAACTACTCCTGTATCCTAGGATCTTATAAGTTTTAGGGTCTGACATTGTGTTTTAAGTAGAATTTCATTCAAATTTAAAGAGACATAGATGTCAATGGCAAAAAATAATCATAACAAAGAATACATTTACATAGAAGAGGAACATTTTGGTACTATAATATAATGTAAAATGCATGGTACTGTAATGGTGGAGGGAAAGATACATAACACATTTCCTCTCATACACAGACTATAGCTTTAACTGCATATATGTGTATATGTATGTATATGGCACACACAGACATGTATACATATAGATAAGTATATTGACACTGCTAATATTAGGGTCAGTGTCTAGTCTGTCTACCTTGACAAAGAATACTCAGCAACTTATCCTCAATAAACAATTAAAGAAACAATTAGGGTCCATTAATAAGGACAAAATAGAGATCTAAAACCTCTGTTCATTTGCTCAGTCCATCTTCAGTGTCCTGATATTTGGTTAGGCTTAACCAGAATAAAATTGGATAAACTATATAGTCCTTCCCTTCACTGATACATTGTTGACTAGGCAGTTGTTTCCCAGTCTGTCCTGAAAATTGTCAGCCCTGTTTCCCACATTGACATGAAACCTGGACCTCAATCTTTTCTTTTTCTAACATGGAACTCCTGAGAAAATTCCATTCCATTTATTCTCAATAGATTAATAGCTGGAAGAAGCACACAAGTGTTTCCTTTTAAGACACCTGTGCTAATACATGTTGGGTTTATTAAAAACATAGAATCAGAAAAGGAAATATATGGAAGGAGAAAGGAGAGGGCAGAGTGAATCAAAATGGATAATAAGGGGCTGACTATAATCAAAAGTGATGGGTATTTGTGCCTAAAAGTACACATAACAAAATATTTTTTTTTTTTTTGGAGCTGAAGACTGAACCCAGGTCCTTGAGCTTGCTAGGCAAGTGCTCTACCACTGAGCTAAATCCCCAACACCAAAATATTATTTTTTATTCTAACTAAAATAACAGTAGTAAAACAGAAAAAAATATTTAAAAATTTTGGTTAGCCCATCTATCCATTCACAAAAGAATCAGATACACATATTTTAAAAAAGGATCCTGAATGGTTATCACCATGTAAAATGATGGCATTATTCTAAGAGTTTCCACATCTTTACCAAAAGCAAGTACACTGTCTTGGATCAGGGAGAAAGAAGAAGTAAACCACAATACAAAGTGACTAATTTCATTTTCATCATGAGATCAATTTTACTTTGAGGAGGATATGGATAAAAAACACACTGTCCTTAATAGTTTAACCTTTCTGAGTAAACTGAATGACCATCAAGCAATAAATAAGAAAGGAAAATCTGTAATTACTGACCAATATTATCGAGGAATGTGGATTATTGAAATACAGATATTGTCATGAAATAGCTGAAAATAAAAACAACTTATCACATATAAAAGAACCTATATAATAAAACTACATAATGAAGAATTCCATTAAAATGACTTATATTTCAAGCATGTATTGTTATTTTTGTGTTCATTTTTTTCATTATAAGAAGTGAAATGCTGGCTAACATATGTTTGTCATGTTGGAAATAAATTTGATAGCATAATAATTGGTCTTCAAACCTGAATTTAGCAAAAATCACCATGTGTATGAAACCAACAGAAAAATGTTAAGTGCTATATTTATAAATTATATGATATTTCTTGAAACAACCAATCTTTTAAATGCATAAATATGTAATTGTAAATGGTTAATATGCAGCAGTTAAATATTAATCAGCTCACTACTGGTTGAATGATCAACACTTGGTGGGTTGGAGATTTGAAAAGTACAAGTTAATAAATCAGTCATTATCTTCATACAAAAAATGAGTTATACTACATGCAAATTAAAGTGTATTCCAGACATGTTGTTAAAGGCTAAGCCATTAATCACAGTAAAGTGAAAGGAAATGATTCTCTTGGAAATCTGATTTTGACATTGGGAATAACCCAATATTTGTCACTAAAAGCACTCATGATTGGGAGCTAATTTGACAATTACCCTTAGTCTTTATGCTATGTTCATAGTACAGTCACGTGGATGGCTCTATTGGAAGAACAAAAGCATGCTAGTCTGAGTACAAATTGTCATCACTCAATGCTAAAAAGCCAGGTACAGCAACACATGTCTGTCATGCCAGAATTGGGGAAATAGAAACACAAGACCTCAGTGTGCACTACTCACCTAGTCTAGCCCCAAAATGTCAAAGTACACCTTAATTGAAAGACTCCATCTCAAAATAATAAAGTAAAAATTCATCAAAAAATTCTGGCTTATCCTTTGCCTGTGTGTGCCTGTATATATAAGGTACATGGAAGCTTGAATAGATGCAGTCACACACACACACACACACACACACACACACACACACACACACACTGTTTAAAAATTAAATTGGCATTCTTTCTGTCATCATTTCATTCATATCACTCAAAATTTGTTTCCCTACTACAGATAACCTATTGTTTAATTGATGAGCAGAGAGAGAAGTAGGAAGGGAGAGAGAAAGAAATGGAGGGTGGGAGGGGGAACTACAAATAAACTATTGTTTAATTGGTGAGTAGAGAAAGAAGAAGGAAGGGCTAAGGGGAGAAAAGGAGGGAGGAAAAGAGGGAGAGGGAGATGGAGATGGAGAGGGAAAGGAAGAGAGAGAGAGAGAGATTTTCATTTTTATGAAATGAAATGCCCCAGGCATATTGTTCTTTCTCCTTCCCCTGATTTAAAATTGATTCCTATTAATGTGATGCTTTGAACCAACCCTCAGAAAATAATCCTAAATAATATATTGTATTTTTAATAAGTCAGTAACATTCATGATTTCCAGCAGAGATGTAATGCCTTTGTGCTTTTCAAATATTCAAAGATGTAAAATTGCATGTCTAT
>NC_046154.1:45192584-45208207 GCF_011064425.1 Rattus rattus | reverse complement strand
CCCTTGGACCAGGGATGTGGGCTGAGGTGTAGGTGAGAGTTGCCAGTCTGTCCCAAGTGGCCCTTAGGATGTCTGCCATTTTGTTGTATTTCTTGTGTGCAGTAGAAAACATTATCCATTCTGTTTTTGCAAACATTCCATTAACCTGTATCTTTTTATTTGGGAGTTCAATAAGAGATATTATCGACTGATGATTACTAAATCTTATTTGTAGTGAGATAGTGTGTGTGTGTGTGTGTGTGTGTGTGTGTGTGTGTGTGTGTTTGCTTCCCTTCTTCTGATTTTGCTGGTATAAGAGTGTTTATTTTTCATTTTTTCCTATGTATTGTGTGCCACATTGAGATGGAATGTTTATTCTAGTACCTTCTGATCAATGTATTTGGTGTTCTGTTAACTTCTTGTACCTAAGCATCTTGTTTAGGTTAAGCAATTGTTTTTTTATTTTATTTTATTAAGAATATTTTCTGACTCTTACTCTCTCTTGCTCCCTCTTGATCTTTGTTCTCTTCTCTTCCCTGCTCACCTCCTTTGTCCCTTTCTCTTCCCATTACCCTTCCCCCTTCCCTCCATGTACTCATGGCCAGCCTTTTTACTTATCCCTTCTACTCTTCTTCTGTCATTAAATATTTCCACATGGTTTTCTGGGATTTTGGTTGGGATTTTTCTTATTTTTCTACTCATATTTTCTTACATTTTTTCTTTTTAATGTTCCAAATTTTCTGAATGTTTTGTATCAGGAATTTTGTAGATTATCATTGATATATCAATTTTTTTCTATTGCATCTTCTTTTTTTTTTACTTATTTATTTTATGTATGAAGACACTGTTGATATCTTCAGACAGACCAGAAGAAGGCATCAGATCCCCTTAAAGATGTCTGTGAGCCACCATGTGGGTGCTGGGAATTGAACTCAGGACCTCTGGAAAAGCAGCTAGTGCTCTTAACTGCTGAGCCATCTCTCCAGTCCCCTATTGCATCTTCTAAACATGAGATTCTCTCTTCTATCACTCATAATATGTTGCTGATTATTATGTTGTACTTCCTGTTGCTTATCTTAATTTTCCATCTCCTTAATTCTCTCCTTTTGTGTATTTATCATTGCTTCTATTTCCGTTTCAGGTCTTAGACATCTTTATTCATTTGCTGTATTTGTTTGTTTTGCCTTAAGGGATTTATTCATTTGCTTTCATTCTTTATTTGTGTTTTCCTGGATTTCTTCAAGAGACTTATTCACTTTCTCTTTAAGGAAGTCCACCATCTTCATAAAAGTCGATTTTAAGGTCATTTTGCTGGCTTTTAGCTGTGTTGGGATATTCAGGGAATGCTGCACTTGTGCACTTGGGGATTTAGTAGCGTCATCTTGCCTGGCTATTTTTACTGTGTTCTCCACTGGTGTCTAGGCATCTGGGTTTAGGGTAATTATACCTTTAGATTTTGATTTGATGTTATATTTGTTAGATCCAACTTTTACCCTTAGTTTTTCTTTCCTTTTTGTTCTTCTGGCCTGAGTTCCCTGTGCTTCTGGTGACTAGAAAGTCCTCAAGTATAGTAGGGTGTCTCTGCTTGCTTTGACAGCCTGTTTGACATTTGTGTTTCTGGTTGTCACTGGTTGTTTCTGGTTGTATTTATTCTAGGGTTTTGAATTCTGGAAGTTGGTGTTCTGGGTACTAGCATGGCTACTATAAGGGAATGATGTGGAGACAAGGGAGAGAATGATCTTGGAGAAGCTTAGGTGGACTCTGATGAGGGCCTTTTTATAACTGCAGGCAGGACTTATGTGGGGCTTCTGAATTAGAGAGACTTCTGGTAAGGCAGAGGCTCATGTTAATCTTCATAGAGCCATAAGTCATAATCTCTTGCTACAACAGTGAAATATTTAAGTGCCTGAAATGTATGACTCCTGAATGTTCTTTTATAACTGTGCTGATATCCATTACTAACACATATAAGCTATGTCAGATCAGTCATCTTCCCCAAATAATATAGCATTTTACTGTTATTTGTTGTTATACAAGTCCTTGATATTCACTGCATTCTACCTCTTATAGTCATCATCATCTTAGTAGGAAATTTTTTCTGTGATTTTTTTATACAAGAAGGATCATATCATGTTAACTAGAATCTTTGATTAATGATAGCACCTCTTCTACCCTGCAGCTTTCTTTGGCCCCTTATTTCCTCTGGATAAGGGAGCTTTTGAAATAAAATCAGAAAATATCTTTAATTGTCCTTTTCCTTTCAAGTCGTGTTAACTACTTCTGTATCCTAGGATCTTATAAGTCTTAGGGTCCAACATTGTGTTTTAAGTAGAACTTCATTCAAATTTAAAGAGACATAGATGACAATGGCAAAAAATAATCATAAGAAAGAATACATTTACATAGAAGAGGAACATTGTCGTACTATAATATAATGTAAAATGCACGGTAATGTAATGGTGGAGGGAAAAGATACATAACATATTTCCTCTCATACACAGAATATAGCTTTAACTGCATATATGTGTATATGTATGTATATGGCACACACAGACATGTATACATATAGATAAGTATATTGACACTGCTAATATTAGGGTCAGTGTCTAGTCTATGTCTACCTTGACAAAGAATACTCAGCAACTTATCCTCAATAAACAATTAAAGAAACAATTAGGGTCCATTAATAAGGACAAAATAGAGATCTAAAACCTCTGTTCATTTGCTCAGTCCATCTTCAGTGTCCTGATATTTCGTTAGGCTTAACCAGAATAAAATTGGATAAACTATATAGTCCTTCCCTTCACTGATACATTGTTGACTAGGCAGTTGTTTCCCAGTCTGTCCTGAAAATTGTCAGCCCTGTTTCCCACATTGACATGAAACCTGGACCTCAATCTTTTCTTTTTCTAACATGGAACTCCTGAGAAAATTCCATTCCATTTATTCTCAATAGATTAATAGCTGGAAGAAGTACACAAGTGTTTCCTCTTAAGACACCTGTGCTAGTACATGTTGGGTTTATTAAAACATAGAATCAGAAAAGGAAATATATGGAAGGAGAAAGGAGAGGGCAGAGTGAATCAAAATGGATAATAGGGGGATGACTATAATCAAAAGTGATGGGTATTTGTGCCTAGAAATACACATAACAAAAATTTTTTTTTTTTGGAGCTGGGGACCGAACCCAGGGCCTTGCGTTTGCTAGGCAAGCACTCTACCACTGAGCTAAATCCCCAACACCAAAATATTATTTTTTTATTCTAACTAAAATAACAGTAGTAAAACAGAAAAAAAATATTTAAAATTTTGGTTAGCCCATCTATCCATTCACAAAAGAATCAGATACATATTTTAAAAAAAGGATCCTGAATGGTTATCACCATGTAAAATGATGGCATTATTCTAAGAGTTTCCACATCTTTACCAATAGCAAGTGCACTGTCTTGGATCAGGAGAAAGAAGAAGAAAACCACAATACAAAGTGACTAATTTCATTTCATCATGAGATCAATTTTACTTTGAGGAGGATATGGATAAAAAAACTGTCCCAATAGTTTAACCTTTCTGAGTAAACTGAATGACCATCAAGCAATAAATAAATAAGAAAGGAAAATCTGTAATTACTGACCAATATTATCGAGGAATGTGGATTATTGAAATACAGATATTGTCATGAAATAGCTGAAAATAAAAACAACTTATCACATATAAAAAAGAACCTATATAATAAAACTACATAATGAAGAATTCCATTAAAATGACTTATATTTCAAGCATGTATTGTTATTTTGTGTTCATTTTTTTCATTATAAGAAGTGAAATGCTGCTAACATATGTTTGTCATGTTGGAAATAAATTTGATAGCATAATAATTGGTCTTCAAACCTGAATTTAGCAAAAATCACCATGTGTATGAAACCAACAGAAAATGTTAAGTGCTATATTTATAAATTATATGATATTTCTTGAAACAACCAATCTTTTAAATGCATAAATATGTAATTATAAATGGTTAATATGCAGCAGTTAAATATTAATCAGCTCACTACTGGTTGAATGATCAACACTTGGTGGGTTGGAGATTTGAAAAGTACAAGTTAATAAATCAGTCATTATCTTCATACAAAAAATGAGTTATACTACATGCAAATTAAAGTGTATTCCAGACATGTTGTTAAAGGCTAAGCCATTAATCACAGTAAAGTGAAAGGAAATGATTCTCTTGAAATCTGATTTTGACATTGGGAATAACCCAATATTTGTCACTAAAAGCACTCATGATTGGGAGCTAATTTGACAATTACCCTTAGTCTTTATGCTATGTTCATAGTACAGTCATGTGGATGGCTCTATTGGAAGAACAAAAGCATGCTAGTCTGAGTACAAATTGTCATCACTCAGTGCTAAAAAGCCAGGTACAGCAACACATGTCTGTCATGCCAGAATTGGGGAAATAGAAACACAAGACCTCAGTGTGCACTACTCACCTAGTCTAGCCCCAAAATGTCAAAGTACACCTTAATTGAAAGACTCCATCTCAAAATAATAAAGTAAAAATTCATCAAAAAATTCTGGCTTATCCTTTGCCTGTGTGTGCCTGTATATATAAGGTACATGGAAGCTTGAATAGATGCAGTCACACACACACACACACACACACACACACACACACACACACACACACACTGTTTAAAAATTAAATTAGCATTCTTTCTGTCATCATTTCATTCATATCACTCAAAATTTGTTTCCCTACACAGATAACCTATTGTTTAATTGATGAGCAGAGAGAGAAGTAGGAAGGGAGAGAGAAAGAAATGAGGGTGGAGGGGAACTACAAATAAACTATTGTTTAATTGGTGAGTAGAAAAGAAGAAGGAAGGGCTAAAAAAAGGAGGGAGGAAAAGAGGGAGAGGGAGATGGAGAGGGAAGGAAGAGAGAGAGAGAGAGATTTTCATTTTTTTAGCCCCAGGCATATTGTTCTTTCTCCTTCCCCTGATTTAAAATTGATTCCTATTAATGTGATGCTTTGAACCAACCCTCAGAAAATAATCCTAAATAATATATTGTATTTTTAATAAGTCATTAACATTCATGATTTCCAGCAGAGATGTAATGCCTTTGTGCTTTTCAAATATTCAAAGATGTAAAATTGCATGTCTATGGACTGGATAATAGGTAATCTGATATAAATTGCATGGACCTTAAATTTCATTATGAAAGTCTCTACTTAAGAAGTTACTTTTCCTGGGGTGTAAAAGAAATAGAAAATATTATCTCAGATGTCTAAGACCCACAACTTGATTTGTAGCCTTGCCAACATATCTCAAAGCGATTAATTCTTAACTGTATTTTAAGATTTTCTATATTTTACTTGCAGAAAAGTGCCATAATTGAAAGTACTAGAAAGAAAGCTTTTTTGCTTAATGCAGTCAATTGAATTAGATGTTTTCTTTTGTTTATCCATCTAAGATATACATACTTCAATAGTGGAAAATGATAGGCTTTGATTTCCATACCCTTTCTCACTAAATAAAGTGAGAAGAATAATTTAAGCTTCACTTGACATTTTTCTTATTATTTAAACACAAGTAGACACTAAGCATTTTTATTATATTTACTTTGGGAACTGTTTTGAACATAATTAAACACTCTCCTATAATCAGAAAGATAGTTTATGTTGAGATAACACATCACAATCTGGTACTGATAGCCTTGTTTATTGCCTCACACCATCAGACAGCACAAAAAAAAATGGATGAAAGATATTTTTGACTGGGAGATTTCAAGGAAAATAAGAGAAAAAACTCTCAGGTTTTAGAATGCCTAGATACCCTAAGAAGAAATATAAGTTGATGTAAAACCCCAAATAGTACTACCCTTCATGGGAATAATTATAGTAATGGTTCTCATTTCCATCTGGCCTTCCAAAGCCAATGGTTCCTTTAGAGTCCAATATTTCAGGGCAGCAATAAACTCCACTGACAGTGACTTCTTATTTGACAGGAACTATTGGCTGGATACAAAGAAAACTGTGTTTAGCCAAGTGCAGTTTCATTTTCTTAGTTCTTCCATATCATCTTCTTCACAACAAAATAGTTTTATCATCTGTATTTCCAAACAAATGTGATTTTGCCTTCTACCAATCTGTAAGCCATCTCACTCATCCTGATTTCAATTTATATCCATGTATTCATTCAAGAATTCTACTAATGTATGTCTTTTTCTTCAGGGTTTCTGTGACCAAAGAAATCTAACTAAACAATATAAAATGTTTCCATTCAGATGCACAATAGGGATTTGAATATTTGTATGATTAAAACTGGATAAGAAGTTTACTCTTTCACCTGATATAATCAGTTATCTGGTCAACCTACCTTACTTATTTTTATTTCTCTAGCTTAGTGTACATCATCATCTACCTCCTCTCCTCTAAATACCTAGAAGTGGTAGCCTTACAATATCTTCGCCCACTTTGATAAGTTAATGTTGTCACTTGCACTTTATCATCTTACCTCTTATTAAAATATTATCATTTTGAAATTGCTGCAATTTTTTCATTTATTTTTTACATAGTTTGTTTCATATATAAATGTGTCTGCATGTGTATGAATGATTCTACTTGTAATTGTGTATGTGTGTGTGTGTGTGTGTGTGTGTGTTTGCATTTCAGATCAACACAAACAGACATGACTACCATGAGCATCATGCCATATCTTTCTGGCTTTTGAAACTCTCAAGCATTTAATAAGGAAGAGAGAAATGACACACTGAAAATAGTACAATGCCACAACTGCAAATAAACTCCATCCCTCCTACGTTGTAGGTTGATGTCCTACATATATCTATTTAGTCTTATTTATTTTGTATCACACAACACTTTCCGTTAAAGAAAACCTCATCCTGTAGAGACTTCCTTCATTTCATTCATACCCTGTCATGATTCTAAATTTGTAATTCATAAGGTTCACTGAGTACACAGTATGTACATACAATACAATACATACACAAAACTACAAAAATTTGCTTATCATGTTCAAATACAATATTTTATGTATATCACATCTTCAATTAGCCTTTAATATAACCAAACATCTTAATTTTCTCAGGTATAATTAATAACATCTTCTTCCATGTATTCATAAATAGGCCCCTTTTAGTTTCTACAAGATGTTGAATATATTTGCATAATTTGCAATTTGTATACTTCTTAACTGTTGTGATCATGTTCTTGGTCTCCCTTCATTCTGCCTTCTCTCTTGTGTTTCCTGGATGAATGAATTAAAGAATGGTCTCCACCACCAATTTCCTTGATCACATCCTCTTTCAAAAGATACACAATTTTGTCATTCACTGTTAGGATATAAACACAGTAAATATCTGTGCCATATAATAAATAGAACATACAAATCACAAGACTAGGATCGCATAAAAACTTCCCACTTAAAATGCTTACTATGCATATTTATTTATTTATTTATTATTTATTTATTTATTTATTTATTTATCATTTTACTTACTTTTTATATCCCATACACTGTCCTTTCCAGGTCACTCCCTTCCACAATACTTTTCTTCCTCCCTCCCCTTGACCTCTGAACAGGTGGGAATCCCATGGTGTCCTCACCATCCTAGCTCATCAAGTCTCTGTGAGGTTAGGTACATCCTTTCCCACTGAGGACAGAAAAGGCAGCAAGGCTAGATAAGCATATTCCACATATAGGTAAGAGCATTTGGGATAGCCCTTGTTCTAGTAGATCCTGTCCCACTTCAAGACCAAGGGTCACATCTGCTACATATGTGCAGAGAAGCACCCATGCTACATTCCACAGACACAATTGAGCTAGACAAGAAGAAAAACACAGCAAAGATGCTTAAATCTCACTTAGAATGGGAAATAAAATAATAAAGTAGTACATGGAGGAAGGGACCTAGGTGGGAAAGGGAATTCAGAGGGGACTTGGGGAAAGTGCAGGATCAGGTGTGAGGAAGGACAAGAGAGATGGCCAGATGGCCCTGAAAATGAATAGAAATCTGCAATTGATTGTGGTGGGGAGGTAGAGCTCATTTCCAGGATGAGACAGAGACTTGGGAAAAGGGAGGCACCCAAGAATCAATGTGTGTGTGTGTGGAGGGGGGATGCTTTAGCTATGACTCACAGCATTAGGGATGTCAACCTAAAGAAGAAGCCACCTCAGGTAGTCAGTCAGGGACCACAGTGGAACTATAGGGACAACCACCCCCAAACTTTCAATCCAAAACTGATCTTGCCTACAAGAAATTTAGGGAGGTGGTGGAACAGAGACTGATGGAATGGCCAACCAACACCCAACACAACGTGAAACCCATCCCATTGTCATGCACTGATCCCTAACACTATTAATCATATTCTGTTTACTAGCATGGCTCTACCCAGCAGCTGACTGAGACAGATGCAGACTACTCACAGCCAAATAGCACATGGAGCTTGGGGACATTTGGGTAAGAACAGGAGGTAGGATTGAGGCCTCTAAGGGGATAGGAACTCCACAGGAAGACTAACGGAGTCACCACACCTAGACCCTTGGTTTCTCAGAGACTGAACCACCAACCAAAGAACATTCATGGCTGGATCTAAGTGTGTTTATTAATCCTAGTTTATTCTTTTAATTTCAAAGAATATATTCTGATTATGGTTTCTCCTCTCATAACTCCTTCCAGATCCTCCCACATCTCCACACATCAAATTCTACTCCCTTTCTTGCTTTCTCTCTCATTACAAAGCAAGCAGGTACCCTAAAACAGTAAGAATATTGACTAATGAATAAGGTGAAACAAAACCAAACACATCTGAATCGGACAAAAAAATGAACAATAAACAAAAGAGCCGAATAAAAAGCACAAGAAACATATATAGAATCAGAGATACACACATTTGCATGAACATAAGCCTCATGAAAGGAAATATATATATATATATATATATATATATATATATGTAAATGACCTGTTAGGTTAAAAGAATGCCCAGACAAATACTATGAGACAAAAATAAAAAAAAAATAAAAAACAAAACAAAATGAAAAAAAAAAAAAAAGAAAGAAAGAAACCAGCCAACTAACTAACTAAACCAATATACACACATCTCCAAACATACCATTTAGGTCATGTTGTGTTGACTATCCACTGCTGAACATGGAGCCTGTCCTTAATTTAATTTGCATACTAGGTAAGAATCTAAAAGAGAAAAGTAACACTCATATGCAATTATGAATTAGAATAGCTTCAGGGTAAGAATGGGGATTATGCCCTCTTCCCTTCTCACCACTGGGACCCCATCTGGCTTATATATGTTCAGGCCCTTTGTCCACAGCCACAGTCTCTGAATGTTTTCATGTGTGTCAGTCCTGATTGTCAAGAAGGCCATTTTCCTTGCTCTCACCCATCCTCATTAGCCCTGACAATCTTTCTGGCTCCTCTTCTGCATATTTCCTGTGCCCTGAGAATACAGATCTCAAGACATTCCATTTCAGAATAAGTGTTCCAAGATTCTCTGCACATTATCCAGTTATTTTTATTTACTGAACATTAAAGCAGCTCTAATTATGATTGAGCAAGACACTGATCTATGAGTATAACAGAATATAATATGGGATCATTTCATTGCACATTCTTTTCCTAGAAAAATTATATTTGTTTTTCTCCTGGGTCTATGGCGTATCTAGTCTCAACCACCCAGACAATATTTGACACGGTTTCTAACTCATAGAGTAGGCCTTAAATTTAATCAGATAGCTAATGGTTACCGCCCACAATTTTGTGTCATAATTTCTCCTGCTTTTCTTTCAAGTAAGTCATCATTACTGACTGGAGGGCTTGTAGATTAGTATTTTACCTTTGTCCTCTCATAGGACACATAGTACCTTCTAGTACCATAAACACTAGTCTACAAGGGTGAACATTGATCTGTAGGCCTCAAGCAAATTTCTCTGTGTTTAAAGACTCATGTAAATGTTGTCTTCAGAGATAGGGTCTTACTGTCTGTGTGTGGAGAACAAGAAATAGCCTTGACAATAGTCTGCGCTGTTTGTAGTTTCGATACAGTTTTTTTGTTCAACAACTCATTTAGATGTAACCCATTTCTCTCACCGCAAGTTCCATTTACGGGCAAGTGTTGTCCAGTGGGACTTTATTTCTCCTTTTATTTGGTGATTTCATTTAGATTTATTTCATATATTAATATATTTTCAAAAACTTACACCATTTCCATAGAACCCTTCAAATTGTCCTTAGTTTTAGCCCTCTTACTTACTACTTCATTACCAAACTCTTCCCCTCTCCTCCTGGTTTAATCATCCCATTTAAGTTGCAGGAAGCCCTGTAAATTGATTACTATCAATCTTAACTAAGTTTCCCTTCCTAGGGATATTTCTGGCCCCAAGATTTTATTCGATTCTCAAGCTCTGTATTTGTACAGACTAGAGTCTGATTATCAAAGGTTAATAGCTAATATCCAAATACAAGCAAATAAATACCATATTTGCCTTTCCAGGTCTGGATTACCTCACTAAGGGCGTTTTTTGTCTCTTGCTTCATTGATTATTTTAAATTTCATTTCTTTTGTTTTGTTTTGTTTTTTTTACCAGCTAAACAATATTCCATTGTGTATATATAAAATATTTTTCTCCTTTCTTCTGTTGATAACCATCTATACTGTTTTCAATCTCTGGTTCTTGTAAATATAGTGGGATGAACTGGATGAGAAAGTGTCTCTGCAGTAAAACGTCTTTTGGATATAAGCCTAGAGTTGTATAGCTGGATCTGGAGATAGATCACTTCCCAGTTTCCTGAGAAACTGACACATGTTTTCTATAGTGACTGTACAATCAGCACACCTAGCAGCAAGGAATGAGTGTTCTTCTTAATATACATTCTTGGAAGTATGAATGGCCATTTTTTATTGATCTGGATGAAATGTCAAAGTAGTTTGGATTTACATTTTCTTGATGACTTAGTATATTGAACATTTATCAAAGTGGTTCTTAGCCATTTCTGTTTCATCTTTCGAGAACTCTGTAGAGATCTGAACCCTATTTCTTATTGGCATCTTTGCTGTCTGTCTGTCTGCCTGTCTTTCTTTCTTTCTTTCTTTCTTTCTTTCTTTCTTTCTTTCTTTCTTTCTTTCTTTTTCTTTCTTCCTATCTTTCTTTCCTTCCTTCTTCCTTCCTTATGTTCTTTTATTTCTTTCTTTTTATAATACTTTTTATATTGTAGATACTAGTCCCCACTCAGATGTTATGACAACCTTTGCTTTATTAAGCTTTTCAGCTTTATGCAGTCCCATTTATTAATTGTAGTTCTTAGAGCCTATAGTTTGCTTATCTTCTTAAGAAAATCTTTTTCTGGGGAAATAATTTAAGACTAATTTCTATTCTTCTGTGAGGTCCTGAATATTTAGTCTTATGTTGAAGTCCTTGATACACTTTGAGTTGAATTTTATGCAGGATAATAAATATGGATTTCTTTTACATATATCCAGCTAGCTTTACTAGCACTATTTGTTGAAGGTATTATTCTTTTCCTGTGTGTATTTATATAATATAAAGTGAGCATAGTTGTGTGGATTTGTGTCTAGGTCTTCAATTTCATGAAATTGTTCAATGTGTCAGTTTTGGGGCTAATGCCATGCAATTTTTATTACAATAGTTCTATAGTACAATTTAAGATCAGAGATTATGATACTTCTAGATTGGAAATGTAATAGAATTTTTATGTGGATTGCATTGAGTTTGTAGATTGCTGTTGGTAGGATGGCTATTATCTCATGAATCCTACTGATCCATGAGCATGGGATACCTTTCTGTCTTCTGATAGTTTCTTCCATTTATTTCTTCTGTGTCTTAAAGTTTTTAATGTGAAGTCTTTCACTTGATTGGTTGGATTTTACTCCTAAGTGAATTTTTCTACCCAGTGAATCAGCCAGAGCTTCTTTGCCCTGTAAGATGGCTCAGTGAGTTTTTACTTATGGGGCAACCCTGACCACCTGACTTAAATCACTTTGACTGTCATGATAAAAATAGATAACCAGCTACCTCAAGCTGTCCTCTGACCTCCCAATGTACAATATGGTACATATACAACCAACTACATACAATAAAAAGCAATAAAGACACTACTGTAAAACCGTAAAATAAGACAAGATTCACATAATTATGTTGCTAAACATTCAGAGGAAAAACTTCACTACTCTATTTGATCTTTTGTAATAATCATTATTTCTTGAGTATTTAAAACATGTCAGTTAGAACAATGAATAGCTGAAATATTTGCTGTATTTAAAGCATTTTCAAGTTTTAGTTCCAATTATATGCATATAATATATGTATAACAAATTTAATTTAACCAATGTTTTAAATATTGTAGGCTTTTTTGTTTCCTTTAACTGAGTTCACTATATTGACAGTAAGTAATCACTGTAGTATAGAACTGAATATTTTCTAGAAAGATTTTTCCTAAAAGTTTCTTTTTTAAGAGTTATATTGTATATTTGATATTTTTAACCCTTTTCTTATAATGTGTATGTAGATATTTTTAGCATAAGTTTAAGAATAACAAAAAGGTACTTGCTGACAGGAACCTGGTGTTGCTGGTCCTTGGGACATTCAGCCAGCAACAAACCAATGTAGATGTTGATGTTTGGAGCCAAGCACCAGACTAAACTCAGAGGCCGGGTAGGGGAGCTGGCAGAAAGACTGAAGGAGCTGAGAGGGATTGTAACCCCACAGGAAAAACAACATCAGTTGCCTGACCACACACTGCTCCCAAGGTCTAGCTAACCAAATGAGTAGTGTACAGGTAGGGATCCATGGCTCCAGATACATAGGTAGCAGAGGATGGCCATGTCTGACATCAATGAGAGGGGAGGTCTTTGGGCTTCTGGAAGTTTGATGCTCCAGCATAGGGGGATGCTAGAGGGCTGGGGCTGGAGAGGGTTGATGGGTTGGGGAGCAACCTCATGGTGGCAAAGGGGAGGGAGGAGAGGGAAGTTGTGGAATGAGGGACCTATAGAGGGGTAACCAGGAAATGGGATATCATTTGAGATGTAAACGAATAGAATGATTAATAAGAAAAAATAACAAAAACTACTTGCTACTGAGGGGTTTGTTGTTGTTGTTGTTGTTGTTGTTGTTGTTGTTTGTACAGTGAGTTTCTAGTGTTTGCACCTTCCATCATGTATTATCTTCTTCATGTCATACATAGATTCATGTGAATCTTGTAAGTTTTGCTGAAACATCTTAAACTAAACAAATTTTGCTTCAATACTTCAAGCAGAGCCTCTTTGTAATATTCTGGTAACATTTGAGGTTTATAAAAAGTTAACGTTCTTCAATTGTTTCATAATTTCTGCTACAAATACAATTGTGTAAATTGGAGCTCTCTGACCTCACTTGCTTGCATTGAGAGCATTGTCTCCTCACTTAGATAAAGTTAGGAAACCATTTTGATATCAGTTTTATGACTCAGTATTTTCTCATACAGAATTATTCATCAAATTAAAGTTAGGGAAAGCAATTATGATTCATGTTCTAAATGATTTCAAAAGCATGCATTTTGATATAAAGCATTATATTTAAACAAATTATGAAGAAAGCAAAGATACTAATTATGCTTTGTTTAAAATGTGATAAAATGGTGTCAAGATTTTCACAAGAACTGTACATATCAGTTTTATTTTCTTAAGTTTATATTGTAATAGAATCATTAGAAGTCAATGCTCCTTCTTGGGGGATGGAGCCACCCACTCATCTCCAAATTTTTAACTCAGAATTGCTCCTGTGCAAAGGAAATACAGAGACAAAGTGTGGAGTAAAGACTGAAGGAAAGGGCATCCAGAGACTACCCCACCTGGGGATCCATCCCATATACAGACACCATTGCTGATGCCAAGAACTGCATGCTGACAGGAGCCTTATATAGCTGTCTCCTGAGAGGCTTTACCTGAGCCTTACTGATATAGATGAGGATGCCTGAGTGTAACCATCAGACTGAGCATGGAGACCTCAATGGAGGAGTTAGAGAAAGGACTGAAGGAACTGAAGGGGTTTGCAACCACATAGGAAGAACAACAATAACAACCAACCAGACCCCCCAGATTTCCCAGAGTCTAAACATCAAACAAAGAGTACACATGGAGTGAGCCATGGCTCCAGCCTCATATGGCCAGCAGAGGATGGTCTTGTCAATGGGAGGAGAGGCCATTAGTCCTGTGAAGGTTCCATGTCACCATTGTAGGGAAATGCCAGGGCAAGGGGACAGAAGTGGGTGAGTGGGTGCAGTAGCACCCTCATAAAGGCAGAGGGACGGATGATGGAGTAAGGGCTTAAACCAGGGAAAAAAGATAACATTTGAAATGTAAATAAAAATCCAATTTAAAAAAAGAACATAGTAAACTGTAAAATCCAATCATTATTTTTTGTTTTTAATCTACAATTATTTTTGAACAAAACATTGTTATGATGAGGAAAGTCCAAACATAAAATTTTCATAATTTTAAAACGAATTCGAATCATACTTTTAAAATTATGTATAAAAGAGTTAAATAAATTATTTGTAAGCTAATTTCCACACAGACTCAGTGCTCCTTTTTCAAAGCATGGAAAAAATAGAGATATCAGTATTTGTTCAATCAAGAACATGTCCAGTTAGTAATACCACACTTAGACCTCTGCCCTTGATCATATGTTTCAGATGACTTTCTTGGACTTAATAAAATACATGATTGTACCATTTGTTGAAAGATTTCTAGATTAGTACTCAACTGCTTGATGAATGACTCTGACCTTTCTTTCACTTTACCCTTCTCTGTGAGTAACCTATAGAAATATCTTGGCTACTTTTCTATTGATGTAATTAAATACCTTGACAAAAGCAAGTTAAGGAAAAATGGGGCACATTCTCTTACAAGTTCAATAATAAGGTCCATCTCGAAGGGTGTCAAACTGGAAGAATCTTAAAGCAGCCAGCAAATTTGATAGAATCCGAAATCACCCAGATGATGATTTCCCAGTGACACATGTGAAGAATTGTTTAGTTTCTAAGTATGCCTATGAGGTATTACGTTGATTGGGTTAATTGATATGAATTCACATCCTAAAATGGGTGACATCATTCTCTGTCCTTAGCTCTTGAACTAGATAAGAAAGAAAGAAAGAAAGAAAGAAAGAAAGAAAGAAAGAGGAAGAAAGAAAGAAAGGAAGGAAGGAAGGAAGGAAGGAAGAAAGAAAGAAAGAAAGAAAGAAAGAAAGAAAGAAAGAAAAGAAAGAAAGAGGGAAGTCCCACACCCGCGGATCCCGGCCCGCAGCAGCTCTCTGCTCCCAGAACCCGTGGGAGAGATACCTTACCGCCTGGTCAGGTGGGCACTCCTGAGGCTGCAGAGCAGAAGAGACCACCAACACTGCCCACCCCTGCCCACATCCCTGGCCCAAGAGGAAACTGTATAAGGCCTCTGGGCTCCCGTGGGAGAGGGCCCAGGTGAGGCAGGAGCCCTGCCTGAGACACCGCCGGAACCTGAAGGAAACAGACCGGATAAACAGTTCTCTGCACCCAAATCCCGTGGGAAGGAGAGCTAAACCTTCAGAGAGGCAGACACGCCTGCGAAACCA
>NC_046154.1:45080006-45192484 GCF_011064425.1 Rattus rattus | reverse complement strand
CGCCAGGAAGGGAGGGAGGGGATGTTTGCGGAAACCGGAAAGGGAATAACATTCAAAATGTATATAAAAATACTCAAGTTAATAATAATAAAAAAAAGAAAAGAAAAGAAAGAAAATAGAAGCTGATTTGGTAGCACCATTCATCATTCTTTGAATTTTAACTGAAGATGCGATATGATCAGTCTCTTCAAGCTCCAGATACCTTGACATCTCCAAGGTGGTAGATTATATACTAAAATTGGGAGCTGAAATTATTCCTTTCTCCATAAGGTGTTTGTGTCAGAGCTTTTTGTTGTTGTTGTTTTTATTTTTTTATTTATTTTATCAGAACAAATAGGAAGAAAGCTACAGCAATGACTTCTAAGTATTTTGCTTCTGGGAATACTTGATTAACTATATGGTGCTACCAAACTACAAACCAAGTAAACAATCAACACACACTCAACACACACACACACACACACACACACACACACACACACACAGATCATTATATGTTGGCCAACTGTTCCTGACCATTGAACATGAGGCCCGTCCTGAATTGGTTGTGTTGGCATGTATTTCAGGCAGTACAGAATTCTAGATCAAGGAGTTTATGACTGACTTGGTGTTTATGAATCTCTTTTGAGATTTTTCAGATTATATTATTATACCTAACATAAGGATGAAGGCTCTTTATACGACCTAGTTTGACATACCCATGATCAATTAGTTGTGCAGCTGTTGTCTGAAGCAAATAGGCCATGCTTTGCCAGTTTATGGAAAGCAACCTATAGGGATTTTTGTAGGTGCCATTTGGCTAACAATTCTATTAAATGCAACCTAAAGCCAGTACTAAAATATTTCTTAGTTGACAAGAGATAATCAGTTGGAACTTAGTCTTCCACATTATTCCATTTAGATAACCTTCTTATATGTATACATTTTACTAAATTTATAGTTTGTTATGTTTTCATAGTACCCTACAAATGAGTTTACATTTAGCTGTCTCTCCCTGTGTCTCTTCTCACAACCCCTTTTTTTCCACTTCTTCCCCATTCCAGCATACCCCTTTACCCACAATTATATATTCTATTTCATGACAAGATCCATGTAATTCCTCTAGTTACTTAATATATGCTTATGCTCTGTGGTTTATAGAATGGTTATGATTGAATTAAAAGCTTATGTGTTATATCTACACATAGGTGAATACATACTCTATTCATCTTTCTGAGTGATATCATGCTCAGAATATATATTTTAGTTCCTCCTATTTGCCTGCAAGTTTCATGATGCATATATATTCAATGGCTGAGTTATTACCATTGGGTAAATGAACCATATTTTTGTTATCTATTCATTCAATGAAAAGAACTAGGTTGTTTCCAGTATCTGCCTTTTATGAATAAAGATGCAGTGAACCTGGCCAAGAAAGTTTCTTTGTAGTAAGATGAAGCATTCCTTGGGTAAATGTCCAAAAATGGAATAGTTGTATCTTGGAATGGATAATTCCCAACTTCCCAAGGAACTGCCACACTGCTTGCCATTCTGGATGTATGGGTTTTTATTCACCAAACACGGGTAGGTGTTTCTCATACTCCTCATCCTAGTCAGCATGAAACTCTACATGTTTTATTGATCTTAGTCATTCTGACGAGTGTAACATGAAGTATCAAAGTAGTTTTGATTTGCATTTCCCTCATTGCTAGGGATGTTTAACATTTATCATTGTGTTTTTAAACATTTTAGTTTCATATTTTGAGAAGTCACTCTTTAGATCTGTACTCCATTTTTATTTGGTTTGTTTTCTTGATATTTAGTTTCTTATGTTCTTTATAGGTTTTGGATATTAACCTTCCTTTGCATGTAGAGGGAATAAAAATCTTTTTACATTCTAAAGCCTGACCTCTTTTACAAATGATGCTATTCTTTGCCATGCAGAACAGTCTCAGTTTCATGAGGTCATATTTAGTAATTGTTGATCTTAGAGCTTGTGCTTATAGTCTCTTGTTCTAAAGATCTCTTCTGGCAATGAGTTCAAGGCTATTCACCTGCTTTCTCTTCCTTTATATTCAATGTATCTGATGTATGCTAAGGTGTTTGATCCACTTGGACTTGAGTTTTCTGCAGGGGGATATGAATGGATCTACTTCCATTCTTCTATATGCAGATATTCAGTTTGAACAGCACCATTTGTTGAAGATGCTACCTTTTCTCCAGTGTATATGCATGACTACTTTACCAAAAAGTAGGTGTCCATAGGTATGTGGAGTCATGTCTAAGTCTTCAGTTCAATTCCACTGATCAATGTCTCTGTTTTTTAATTATAAATTTATAGTACAGCTTGAAACTGGAGTTGGCGATACCTTCATTCAATTTTGATTATTCAAGATTGTTTAGCTATCCTGGAATATTTGTTTCTCTATAGGATAATAAAACAGTGCTTTCAAGATATGTGAATAGTTGTGTTGGAATTTTGATAAGGAATATAATAAACCTGTAGACTATTTTGGATAGGGTGCACATTTTTACTATATTAATCCTACTGGCCCATAGTATGGAAGTGCTTAACATCTTCTGATATCTTTCTCAATTTCTTAAATAATTGGAAGTTTGTATCATGAAAGTCTTTCACCTAATTGGTAAAAGATACTCCAAGGTATTTTATATTATTTGAGGCTATTATAAAAATTGTGTTTTCATGATTTCTGTCTGTTAATTTAGCATCTAAATACTTTGCTGAAAGTATTTATCAGCTGTAAAAATTTCTTGGCTGTTTTTGTTGTTTTTGCTTTTGTTATTGATGATGTATGATTGTTTTGTTTTGTGTTTACTTATATCTGCTTGCATATTATCTTCAAATATACATACATTTCAATTTATATTCTCTTTATTATTTCCATTGTCTTATTGCTATAGGATTTCAAGTACTATATTCAATAAATATGGAAAGAGTGGACAATGCTATCTTCTTCCAGATTTTACTGGAATTGCTTCAACTTCTCTCCATTTAGGTTGATGTTCTCTATAAGGGGATTAAATGAATTTCCTTTGTTATGTTCATGTATGCCTCTTGTAGTCTTAAACTCTGTAGACTTTTATGCTGAAATGCTGTTGGATTTTGTCAAAAGCTGTTTCTGCACCTAATGAGATAATCATGTGTCCTTAAATTTGTTCATGTAATAGATCATACTTACTGATTTACATATATTGAACTATTCCTCCAATTCTGTGATGAAGCCTACTTGATAATAAAACATGAATTTGATGTGATGTGTCCTTAGAATTTGCAAGTGGTTTTTGTGTGTTCGTTTGTTTTAGTTGTTATGAGTGTTTTTGCAGCTAAAGCTACAGGGATACTGCCCTATAATTCTCTCTCTTTGTTAAGTCTTTATTTGGTTTACATATCAGTGTAACTGTGTGTTCATAAAATAAATTGAGCAATGCTGCTTCTATTTCTATTTGTGGAAAAATTTGAAGAGTAGTGACATTAACTCTTCTTTGAAATACTGATAGAATTATGCACTACAACACTATACCTATGTGCTTTGTTGATATTGTAAGACTTTTAATGACAGTTTATATTTTACTAGAGATAATATATGTTTAAATTGCTTCTGTAATCTTAGTTAACTTTGGTAATGGGATGTATCAAGCATATTATCCATTAATTTTCAATTTTCCAATTAATTGGAGTACCTACTTTTAAAATGTGTCCTCATGAATCTGCAGATTTCCTCAGTGTTGTTTGGTATTTTGTCTCTCAACCGTCATTTCTAATTTTGTTAAACTTTATATTCATTATCTTCCTTTTAGTTAATTTGGATAGCAGTTTGTCAGTTTCATTGACTTTTCTCAAATAAAAAACTTTTTCTTCCTTTCTTTCTTTTACTTTCTTCCCTCCCTCCCTCCATCCATCCTTCCTTCCTTCTTTCTTTCTTTTCTTTTCTTTTCTTTTCTTTCTTTCTTTCTTTCTTTCTTCCTTCCTTCCTTCCTTCCTTCCTTCCTTCCTTTCTTTCTTTCTTTCTTTCTTTCTTTCTTTCTTTCTTTCTTTTTTCTTTCTTTCTTTTTTCTTTTTTCTTTCCTTCTATCCAAATAGTCACCTCCTTTCCCAGTCCACCCTAGCAAAGTTTAATGTCCTCCCTCATCCCCTTTGCCTCTGAACGGGCAGCCTCCTCCCCCAACCTGACATAGTATCCCACCACCCTGTACATCAAGTTTCTGGAGGATCAGGCATAGCCTTTCCCTCTGAGGCCATACAAGGTAGTACCATGCTAAATAAATGCCAGGTGCTCATTGGTTGGTGGCTCTGCCTCTGGGAGCTCCCATGATTCCAGTTTAGTTGACATTCTTGGCCTTCCTGTGGCATTGCCATTTCCTTGAGGGTCTTCGATCTTTCCCTGAACTCTTCCGTAAGGGTCCCCAGCCTCTGACCAATGTTTGTCTGTGGATATCTGATCTGTCTCATTATGCTGCTGAATAGAGTTGTCTCTCTCAGAGGGTTGCTATGCTAGGCTCCTTTTGCAAGCACAACATAGTGTATTTAAGTGTGAGGGATTGATGCCTGCCGAAGTAATGGATATCAAAATGGGTTGGTCACTGGTGGGGCACTTCTTTACTCTGCTCAATTTTTATCCAAGCTTTTCTTTCAGACAGGACCAATTTGAGTCAAAAGTTTATAGGTTGGTTGGTATGCCCTTCCCTCAACTGTGGGTCCTGTTTGGCTATTGGAGGTGGTCTCTTCAGGTTCCATAACCTCACTGTGGGACATTGCAATTAAATATTGTTTATTTTTTGCTTTGTTTTGTTTCTATTTTATTAATTTCAGCCCTGAGTTTGAATATTCCTTGTCATATACTCATTTGGGTTGCGATTTCTTGGTTGTCCTAAAGCTTTCAGGTATGCTATAATGTTGTTATTATGACATCTCTCCATTTTTTTAAATTTACTTTTTTGAATCTATTGAGACTTACTTTGTGTTCCAATATAGTCTGTGTGTTGGTAAAAGTTCCATTAGGTGCTGAGAAGAAGGTTTATTTGTCATTGGTAAAATGTCCTGTAAATATGTATCAGATCCATTTTGATCATTATTTCAGTAAGCTCCAGCAAATCTCTGTTTTGTTTATGTCTGGATGACTTTTCCATCAGTGACAGTGAGGGATTGAAGACTCCCACTGGCACTGTGTGTGTATACAAATTTGATTTCAGCTGTAGAAGTGTTTCTTTTACAAACCCGGGTGCCCTTGTGTTTGGGATATAGATGTTAAGAGTTAAAATATCCTCCTGGATTTTTCCTTTGATGAGTATATAATAAATACCAGCAGCTGTCTTTTCTGACTGATTTAGGTTCGAAGACTAGATTTTAAATATTAAAATTGCTATACCTTTTTTATATCCACTTGCATGAAATACAGCAGAAGGTAGGGTATTGCTTTTGCACCGATTTTCTTAGTCTGTATCATTTTTATTATTGACAAACTTTCTTATCTAGATTTTATTCATCAACTGAAAAGCCAAATAACACAAAAGAAAAAATACACAATATTTAAATGGTCGTTTTTAATAAAAATATTACTAATAAACTCATGAGAAGATATTACATTGCATAAGTTACTAGAAAAATGTAGTATGTAGTCAAGATGATATATCAGAGCAACCAAATCAAATAAAAATTTGGAGCGAAAACCATTACCAAGTGTCAGCATATATATGAACAGAGTTCATATATATGAACTCTGAGTTCATGTATATATCCCTGTTTGTGCTTGAACACATACAAATTCACACTGCCTGCCAGCCTGGCTTTTTAATTGTATTCTGAGATAGTAAATATTTCTTAATATTTATTTATTTTTATTGGATATTTAATATATTTACATTTCAAATGTTATCTCATTTCCCCTATCCCATCCCCCTGCCTGCTCCACTGGCATCTATGACGATGAGCCCACTCCCACACACCCACTCCCAACTCAACACCATGGCATTTCCCTAAACTGGGGAAAGGAGCCTTCACAGAACAAAGGGTTTCTCCACTTGATGTCACACAATACCACCTCTGCTATATATGAAGCTAAAGCCATGGTTTTTCTCCATGTGTACTCTTTGGTTGGTAGTTTAATACCCAGGAGTACTAAGGGGGTCTGGTTGGTTGATATTGTTCTTCCTATGGAGTTGCAAGCCCCTTTAGCTTCTTCAGCCCTTTCTCTAACTCATCCATTTGGGTCCTTATGTTCAGTCCATTGGATAATAAACCAATCTCATCTGTATCAGTAAGGTTCTGGCAAAGCCTTTCTGGAGAAATCCATATGAGGCTCCTGTTAGCAGGAACTTTTTGGCATCAGCAATGGTGACTAGGCTTGGGGGTTGCATATGGAATGAATCACCAGGTGGGTCAGTCTCTGGATGACCTTTCCTTCAGTGCCTGCTCCATTCTTTGTCCCTGTATTTCCACCCATCAATATTTTGTTCTTCCTTCTAAGAAGGACTGAAGTATCCACATTTTAGATTTCCTTCTTGTTGAGCTTCATGTGGTCTGTGATTTGTTTCTTAGGTATTCCAAGCTCTTAGGCTAATATCCAATTATCAGTGACTGCTTACCATGTGTGTTCTTTTATGACTGGGTTACCTCACTCAAGATGATATTTTCTAGTTCCATCCATCTGCCTAAGAATATCATTGCTTTTAATAAGTGAGTAGAACTCCACTGTATAAATGTACCACGTTTTTTTATCCAATTTCTTTTGTTGAGGGACATCTGAGTTCTTTCCAGCTCTTTGTTGTTATAAATAAGGCTGCTGTGAACATGGTGGAACATGTTTCCTTGTTATATGTTTTAGCATCTTTTGGGTATATGCCTAGGAGTGGAATAGGTTGGACCTCAACTAGTACTATGTCCAATTTTCTGAGGAACCTCCAGATAGATTTCCAGAGTGGTTGTACCAGTTTGCAATCCCACCAACAATGGAGGAGTATTGCTATTTCTCCCTATACTCACCAGGATCTGCTGTCACATGAGTTTTTTATCTTAGCCATTCTGACTGGTGTGAGGTGGAATCTTAGGGTTGTTTTGATGCATTTCCCTGATGACGAAGGATGTTGAACATTTCTTTAGGTGCTTCTTGGAAATTTGATATTACTAGGTTGAGTGTTCATTGTTTACCTCTGTACCTCATTTTTAATAGGATTGTTTGGTTCTCTGACGTCTTACTTCTTGAGTTCTTTGTATTTATTCAATATTAGCCTTCTATTGGATATAGTGTTGGTATAGATCTTTTCCCAATCTATTGGTTGCATTTTGTCCTATTGATACAGAAGCTTTGCAATTTTATGAGGTTCCACATCTCTGTTTTTGCTCTTAAAGCATAAGCCATTGATGTTCTGTTCAAGAAAATTTCCTCTGTGCCTATGTGTTCAAGGATCTTCCCCACTTTCTCTTCTATTAGTTTCAGTGTATTTGGTTTTATTTGGAGGCCTCTGATCCACTTGGACCTGAGCTTTGTACAAGAAGATAAGAATGGGTCAATTTGCATTCTTTTACAATGTGACCTCCAGTAGAACAAGCACCATTTGTTGAAAATGCTGTCTTCTTTTCATTGGATGGATGGTTTTAGTTGCTTTGTCAAAATCTCTCCTTACCTATCCGTTATGTACTTGAAATCCTAGCTGAGCAATCAGACAACAAAAAGCAGCAAAGGGACACAAATTGGAAAGGAAAAAGTCAAACTATCACTATTTGCAGATGATATGATACTATACTTAAGTGACCCCAAAAATTCCAGCAAAGATCTCCTGAACCTGAAAAGCAACTTCAGCAAATTAAGTGGATATTAAGTTAACACAAACAAATCAGTAGTCTTTGTCTACTTAAAGGATAAACAGGCTGAGAAAGAAATTAGAGAAAGGACACCATTCCAAATAGTCTATATCATTTGTTGGTGAATTGAGAACATTCCGGTCCACAGGTTTAACCGAGTAGTATTTATAGATTGCTATTATTTTGTTGCTGTTGTTGCCATTGTTATGATTGCTTGAGCCTGTGTGTGTGTGTGTGTGTGTGTGTGTGCGTGCATGCGCGTGCGCACATGCGTGTGTGCATGTGTATGTTCATATACATTAGCATGTGTGTTCACTTCTCTTTTTCTGATTATGATGGTCTGTTATTTTTTTCCATGTATGTTCTTGAATGTAGTTAGGTTTTTTAGGCTAGAATTTGCCTTCCAGCACATTATCCATGGATATATTTGTAAATAATATTAGAATATATTCCTTCAAATTTTTCATTGAATGTCTTATTTTCTCCATCTAGAACAAATGAAGTGTTTGGTGAGTATAGTAATCTGTTTTGGCACTTGTTGTCTCTTGGAATCTATAGCACATCTGTCCAGACAATAAGCTATATAGCACAAGGGGATGTAGAACATATCTAGGTATAAAGATTGTGTACTACTTTTAGCTTTCCTCAGTATCTGAAGCTATTCATATTAAACTTATTAAAATGTACAATAAAACATTTTTATATGAATATCTAATATTTGGGAAAAAGAGAAATATAATATTGAATTTTTGTATTTTAAATTATATTAATCCATCAATATATATATTCCTTATAGTGAGAAGCACTCTTTTGTGGGATTGCAAGCTGGTACAACCACTCTGGAAATCAGTCTGGTGGTTCCTAAGAAAATTGGATGTAGTACTACAGGAGGACCCAGATATACCATTCCTGAGCATATACGTATATCAAAGACACATGCTTCATTATGTTCATAGCTGCTTTATTTATAATAGCTGGAAAGATCTCAGATGTCCTTCAAGAGAGAAATGTATACAGAAAATGTTGGACATTTACACAATGAACTGCTACTCAACTATTAAAAATAATGAGTTCATGAAATTCTTTAGCAAATGAATGGAATTAGAAAATATCATTCTGAGGGAAGTAACCCAATGACAAAAGAAGACACATGATATTTTCTCACTGATAAATGGATATTAACCCAAAGGCTCAGAATACCCAAGATACAATTCACAGTACACATGAAGCTCAAGAAGAAGGAAGAACAAAGTGTGGATCTTTCAGTCCTTCTTAGAAGTGGAAAAAAATACTCAGAGTAGGAAATACAGAGACAAAGCATGGAGCAGACACTTAAGCAAAGGCCATCCAGAGACTGCACCACCTGAGGATCCATCAAATATACAGTCACCAAACACAAACACTATGGCAGATGCCAAGAAGTGGATGCTGACAGAAGCCTAATATAGCTGTCCCTGGGGAGGCACTGCCAGAGTCTGAGAAATACAGAGGCAGATGCTCATAGCCAAATATGTGGACTGACCATGCAGACCCAATGGAGAAATTAGGGAAAGGACTGTAGGAGCTGAAGGGGTTTGCAACCCCATAGGAAGAACAACAATATCAAACAGTCAGATCCCCTAGAGCTCCCTGGGTGTAAAGAGCAACCAAACAGTACACTCGTAAGGACCCTCTGTAGCAGCAGATGGCATTGTCAGGCATCAATAGGAGGAGAGGCCCTTGGTCCTGTTAAGGCTCAATGCCCCAGTGTAGGGAAATGCCAGTGCATGGAGATAGGATGGAGTAGGTGGAGTAAGTATGAAACACCCTCATAGAATCAGGGGGAGTGGGGACTAGATAGGGGTTTTCTGGAGAGGAAACTGGGGAAGGGGATAACATTTGATATGTAAATAAATAAAATGTCAAACTAAAATAAAGTTAGAAACAACGCAAAAAAAAAGAAGAGATGATGATTAAGTCTCAGACAAGAATGACCTATACTAAAAAAAAAAAGAATAATATTCAAATAGTAGATTACCATTTTATATCATGTTGGTTTCATTTACAATCTCAGCATGTAGATGTTTGAAACAAAGGAATGACAATTTTAAAGTAATCTTTAGCCCTATTGGATACTCTGTCTGTTTAACCAAATGAAATTAAAACAAAACAAAACCAAAACTATTATCAAAGCAGAAAAATACTCAACAGTGTCTAGAACAAGCCCTAGGTGTGAAATAACACTATTAGAGATTGTGACAGACTGCTGATTTATTAATCTTATGTACTATGCATTCATATTGAAGACTAGTTTAGAGAACACATTTAACACATTGATTTACTGATTACAGTTTATTGCTTTTTTTACCTAAAGAAATGTTTAACATGTTTACTTGTCAGGGAAATGCAAATCAAAACAACCCTGCAATTCCACCTCACACCAGTCCAAATGGCTAAGATAAAAAATTCAGAAGACAGTAGATGCTGGTGAGGAGACAGAGGAACTCTTCTCTGTTGTTGGTGTGATTGCAAGCTGGCACAACCACTCTGGAAACCAGTGTGGTGATTCCAGAAAATGGGACATAGTGTTACCTGAGGACCCAGCTATACCACTCCTGGGCATATGCCCAAAAGGTGCTAAAATAGGTAATAGTTTTGATTTACTTGTTTTTTGTTTTGTTTTAAGGACAAAATGCTCCACTATATTCATAGCATCGTTATTTATAAAAGCCAGAAACTGGAAAGAACCCAGATGTCCTTCAACGGAAGAATATATACATTTACAAAATGGAGTACTACTCAGCTATTAGAAACAATGACTTCATGAAATTCTTAGGCAAATGGATGGAACTAGAAAATATTATCCTGAGTGAGGTAACCCAATCACAAAAGAAGACACATGGTATACACTCCGTAATAAGTCGATAGTAGCCCAAAAGTTCAGAATACTGGAGATACAATTCACAGACCACATCAAACTCAAAAGAAGGAAGACCAAAATGTGGATGCTTCAGTCCTTAAAGGGGGAATATAATTACTCACAGGAGGAAATAGAGAGACAAAGTGTTGAGCAGAGACTGAAGTAAAGGCTATCCAGAGACTGTCACACCTGGGGATCCATCCCATATACAGCCACCAAACTCAGACAATATTGGATGTCAAGAAGTGCATGCTGACAGGAGCCTAATATAGCTGTCTCCTGAGAAGCTCTGCCAGAGCATGACAAATGCAGAGGTGGATGCTCACAGTCAACCATTGAACTGAGAACAGGGTCTCCAATGGAGTAGTTAGAGAAAAGACTGGAGGATCTGAACGAGCTTTCAACTCCATAAGAAGAACAAAAATATCAATGAACCAGACCCCCCCCAGAACTCTTAGGGACTAAATTATCATCCCAAGACTACACAGGGATGGACCTATGTCCATATGCTCCAGCCACATATGTAGCAGAGTATGGCCCTGTAGGACATCAATAGGAGGAGAAGCCCTTGGTCCTGTCAGGGATAGATACCCAAGTGTGAGAAAGTCAAAGAGGGGAGGAGGCAGGGAGTGGATAGGTGGTTGGGGGAGCACCCTCATCTAAGCAGGGGGAGGAGGGATGGGATAGTGGGTTTCTGGAAGGGAAACCAGGATGGGGGATAACATTTGAAATGTAAATTTAAAAAAGTTAAAAAAGCACACCAAAAAAAAAAAAAAAGACTTTTTATTTGTAACTCTTTGGTCTTCAAATACTGATATATTTTCTTCATTATTAATTTCTTAGAAAATTTGAATAGCTAGTATTTTATCTATTTATTAGACAGATATAGACCCGTGTATTTTTGTGTGTTACTCAGTACAAATAGCAACAATATAAAAATTTAATATTAATCAATATTTCTGGTAATAGAAACTAAATAATAAAATAGTTTAATAAGTACTTCATCTGATTTATCCAATTAAATATGCTTTCACTGTAGCACATAAAATAGATTCAGTAAAATGTTTATTCTTAAAATAGTTTAAATATTTAATTTTTATAGTAATTATTAATTTTGAATTTGTATAGGCATATGTGCCATGATATCAGTGTGTGTGTGTGTGTGTGTGTGTGTGTGTGTGTGTGTGTGTGTGTTGGGTGTGTGTGTGTGTGTGTGTGTGTGTGTGTGTGTGTGTGTGTGTGTGTGTGTGTGTGTGTGTGTGTGTGTGTGTGTGTGTGTGTGCTCATACTGTGACCCTTAAGAGCCACTTCTTTTCTATTATACAGGTGCTACAGTCAGCTTTGGTGGCATCGCCTTTTTACAAAGCACCTTCCTACCCTGAAATATTTTAATGATTTCAACCTGTGTTGATGATTTCAATGAGTTTCTTTCAGGAAGGACAATTATATTACAAAGATGCAATACAAACCATGCTATTTTGTAAGCCTTCATTCATTCAACATGTTTTGACAGATATTCATTGAATTTTTAAACTGTACAAACTACATTTTGACTTTCATGAAATGATGGTAAAATCAACACGAACATGTCCCAAAGCTTTAAGTATTTAAAATCACTTTGAAAAGCAAGTTAAATCTAATTTTTAATGAGTAGTAGTTAGCATTCACAATGATCTTGGCTTGATACATAAAGATAATTTTTTTTTTTACTGAAATGACCACCATGTAAACTATGATAAGAATTTAAAATATGTCAGGCATTTTAATCCATACTAATTGTCTTGAAAAGTTAGAAACTAAAAGCAAGGACTTTTTCCTTCCTCAAGATAACCCAATCACAGAAAAACACACATGGTATGCACTCATTGATAAGTGGTTATTAGCCCAAATGCTCGAATTACCCTAGATGCACAGAACACATGAAACTCGAGAAGGATGACCAAAATGCAAATGCTTCACTCCTTTAAAAGGGGAACAAGAATACCCTTGGCAGGGAATAGGGAGGCAAAGATTAAAACAGAGACAGAAGGAACAACCATTCAGAGCCTGCCCCACATGTGGCCCATACATATACAGCCACCCAATTTCATAAGATCAATGAAGGAAAGAAGTGCAGGCCGACAGGAACCGGATGTAGATCTCTCCTGAGAGACACACCCATAATACTGCAAATACATGGGCGAATGCCAGCAGCAAACCACTGAACTGAGAACAGACCCCGTTGAACAAATCAGAGAAAGGACTGGAAGAGCTTGAAGGGGCTCGAGACCCCATATGAACAACAATGCCAACCAACCAGAGCTTCCAGGGACTAAGCCACTACCCAAAGACTATACATGGACTGACCCTGGACTCCAACCTCATAGGTAGCAATGAATAGCCTAGTAAGAGCCCCAGTGGAAGGGGAAGTCCTTGGTCCTGCCAAGACTGAACACCTAGTGAACAGGATTGTTGGGGGTAGGGTGGTAATGGGGGGAGAACGGGGAGGGTAAGCCCATCTAGAAGGGGAAGGGGAGGGGTTAGGGGATGTTGGCCCGGAAACCGGGAAGGGGAATAACAATCAAAATGTAAATAAGAAATAATCAAGTTAATAATGATAAAAATACATTTACACAATTAAAAAAAAAAGAAATATATTTCTGTTAGTGAAAATCCAGTGCAGACACAGTGTTGCCCTGTTCGGAGTCAGAGTTCAGTTATCAAATTATCCATAAGGGTGATCATTCCCATTACATTATGTAATTCTGAATTTTTTCCTATTTTTTGTAAGGATGTTCTGTACTAGAGGATTGTCAGACATCCTTACAGAAGCCTGCAGCAAATAAAGCTTCAGCTGCAGGGATGTGAGTATGTTGTATTCACGTAGATATTGCCATCTACCTGTTTCGGGTCAAAATCAAAGAACCCACTATGCAGAGTTATTTCTGACTTGAAAAATTATTGTATATTTTGAAGAAGAAACTTCTGTTCTGATTTTCGGATAAAAGATCCTTGAAGAATTTCCAAACAGCTTCACAAAAGCCTCCGAGTTTCAGGAGCTTTTCCCACTGAATTAAACATTAGACACTTTTGATGTGTGGATTTTTCCCCCTTCAGTCTTAGAAAGAGCCTATGCTTAAATATTTAAGCCATAGCACAGTGTGTTAGAGTTAAGGAAGTTTAGCTTTTAAACCAAATTTGAGAATAATGAATTCAGGCTCAGGTTTGCAGCTGGGTGCCTTTGGGAGAAGTCACAGGGGCTCATGCTAGTGACACTCTGGCAGAAGCAGAGACAAGGTATAATATTTCACTTCATCCACGGACTTTGCAAAATGCCATAAAGAACATGACAATCACATTGTCCTAAGTCTTTATACTATGATCATTAGGCATTCCAAGGTTTTAGAGAGTTATATACATCTTAACATAGCACACACGTATGTCCAGAGGCCACAGCAGTATAATAGAACTTTCATCTCTACCTGTTCTTAAATAATTAAATGCCATGACTACCATAGTTTTAGCAAATCCAATTTCCAGTCTGATCTCCTTCCTAAATCACATATATCACACATTCACCAGCCAGAGCACTTACAGTGTACTTCATTCACATTCTTCAAATAAAATAAAAACATTTTCCTTAAGAAGTATCCTAGTTATTTTTCACTTTCTATTCATATATTTATGTAAAAATATTAAGGCATATTATAATCTTTTGCTTCTTTGTATACTTTTTTATGAAGTCTCGTAAGTGAGCTATTTCCAAAACATAGGCAGACACATTTCTATCCTTCCACAGAGATACAATTACTGAAAAACAAATTTATTGTTACTGATAATTGATTAAGATATATATCAATTTTGTAATTTTGAATTCACCATTTAAAATGTATTTGTTTGCTGTAAGGCCATACCTTATCATGGCATTTATTTAAATATTATATATATTCATACAATTATATGCTGTTTCTAAAGCATAGTATATTTTGTTCCCTCTTTTAAGAAGGAGTGAAGCACCTGCATTTTGGTCATCCTTCTATGAACAAAAATATCCATAGGAAGGAATCTGGAGGCAAAGTTCAGAGCAGAGACTGAAGGAACAGCCATTCAGAGCCTGCCCCACATGTAGCCCATATATGTACAGCCACCAAAACTAGGTAAGACTGATGACGCTAAGGAACAGGATATAGCTGTCTCCTGAAAGACACAGCCAGAACATGTCAAATACAGAGGCTAATGCTAGCAACAAACCATTGAACTGAGAATGGGACCCCCCACTGGAAGAATTAGAGAAAGGATTGGAAGAGACAAAGGGGCTTGCAACCCCATAAGAACTACAATACGAACCAACCAGAGCTCCCAGGGACTAAACCACTACTGACTCTACATGGACTGACCCTGGGCTCCAGCTGCATATGTAGCAGAGGATGGCCTTGTTGGTCACCAATGGAAGGAGAAGCCCTTGGTCCCGCCAAAGTTGGACCCCCAGTTTAGGGGAATGATGGGGGGGTGTAAAGAGGGGAACAGCCTTATAGAAGAAGGGGAGGAGGAGGGGATAGGGGGCTTATGGACATGAAATTGGGAAAGGCAATAATATTTGAAATGTAAATAAAAAATATATCCAATAATTTTTTTAAAAAATTAAGGTAAAAAATAAAATGTTTAAGGTCTTATGTTAAAAAAACCTCCCAAAACCCGTGGGAGAGAGACCTCACCGCCTGGTCAGGTGGGCACTCCTGAGGCTGCAGAGCGGAAAAGACCACCAACACTGCCCACCCCTGCCCACATCCCTGGCCCAAGAGGAAACTGTATAAGGCCTCTGGGCTCCCGTGGGAGAGGGCCCAGGAGAGGCAGGAGCCCTGCCTGAGACACCGCCGGAACCTGAAGGAAACAGACCGGATAAACAGTTCTCTGCACCCAAATCCCGTGGGAGGGAGAGCTAAACCTTCAGAGAGGCAGACACCGCCTCGAAACCAGAAGAGACTGCTCTCTGCACATTACTGATTCAGAGGAAAACACGAACCCTGGTGCACGGAGGCTCCTGGAAGAGGCGGCACAGATCTTCCCGGTTGCTGCCACCGAGAGAACCCGTCAGCACCCATGCCGCGAACTTGAGCCTCGGGACCACAGGTAAGACCAACTTTTCTGCTGAGTGACCTGCCTGGTGAACTCAAGACACAGGCCCACAGGAACAGCTGAAGACCTGTAGAGGGCAAAACTACACACACAAAAGCAGAACACTCTGTCCCCATAACTGGCTGAAAGAAAACAGGAAAACAGGTCTACAGCACTCCTGACACACAGGCTTATAGGACAGTCTAGCCACTGTCAGAAATAGCAGAACAAAGTAACACTAGAGATAATCTGATGGCGAGAGGCAAGCGCAGGAACACAAGCAACAGAAACCAAGACTACATGGCATCATCGGAGCCCAATTCTCCCACCAAAACAAGCATGGAATATCCAAACACACCAGAAAAGCAAGATCTAGTTTCAAAATCATATTTGATCATGATGCTGGAGGACTTCAAGAAAGACGTGAAGAACTCCCTTAGAGAACAAGTAGAAGCCTACAGAGAGGAATCGCAAAAATCCCTGAAAGAATTCCAGGAAAACACAATCAAACAGTTGAAGGAATTAAAAATGGAAATAGAAGCAATCAAGAAAGAACACATGGAAATAACCCTGGATATAGAAAACCAAAAGAAGAGACAAGGAGCTGTAGATACAAGCTTCACCAACAGAATACAAGAGATGGAAGAGAGAATCTCAGGAGCAGAAGATTCCATAGAAATCATTGACTCAACTGTCAAAGATAATGTAAAGCGGAAAAAGCTACTGGTCCAAAACATACAGGAAATCCAGGACTCAATGAGAAGATCAAACCTAAGGATAATAGGTATAGAAGAGAGTGAAGACTCCCAGCTCAAAGGACCAGTAAATATCTTGAACAAAATCATAGAAGAAAACTTCCCTAACCTAAAAAAAGAGATACCCATAGGCATACAAGAAGCCTACAGAACTCCAAATAGATTGGACCAGAAAAGAAACACCTCCCGTCACATAATAGTCAAAACACTAAACGCTCGTCTTGCTCGTCTTGGCAACAAAACAAAGAGAAGAAAAGCACACAAACATAACACATCCAAGTATGAATATAACAGGAAGCACTAATCACTATTCCTAGATAAACCCTAGCCAGACTAACGAGAGGACACAGAGAGTGTCCAAATTAACAAAATCAGAAATGAAAAGGGAGACATAACTACAGATTCAGAGGAAATTCAAAAAATCATCAGATCTTACTATAAAAGCCTATATTCAACAAAACTCGAAAATCTACAGGAAATGGACAATTTCCTAGACAGATACCAGGTACCGAAGTTAAATCAGGAACAGATAAACCAGTTAAACAACCCCATAACTCCTAAGGAAATAGAAGCAGTCATTAAAGGTCTCCCAACCAAAAAGAGCCCAGGTCCAGACGGGTTTAGTGCAGAATTCTATCAGACCTTCATAGAAGACCTCATACCAATATTATCCAAACTATTCCACAAAATTGAAACAGATGGAGCACTACCGAATTCCTTCTATGAAGCCACAATTACTCTTATACCTAAACCACACAAAGACCCAACAAAGAAAGAGAACTTCAGACCAATTTCCCTTATGAACATCGACGCAAAAATACTCAACAAAATTCTGGCAAACCCGAATCCAAGAGCACATCAAAACAATCATCCACCATGATCAAGGGTTTCATCCCAGGCATGCAGGGATGGTTTAATATCTGGAAAACCATCAACGTGATCCATTATATAAACAAACTGAAAGAACAAAACCACATGATCATTTCATTAGATGCTGAGAAAGCATTTGACAAAAATTCAACACCCCTTCATGATAAAAGTCCTGGAAAGAATAGGAATTCAAGGCCCATACCTAAACATAGTAAAAGCCATATACAGCAAACCAGTGGCTAACATTAAACTAAATGGAGAGAAACTTGAAGCAATCCCACTAAAATCAGGGACTAGACAAGGCTGCCCACTCTCTCCCTACTTATTCAATATATAGTTCTTGAAGTTCTAGCCAGAGCAATCAGACAACAAAAAGGAGGTCAAGGCGATACAGATCGGAAAAGAAGAAGTCAAAATATCACTATTTGCAGATGATATGATAGTATATTTAAGTGATCCCAAAAGTTCCACCAGAGAACTACTAAAGCTGATAAACAACTTCAGCAAAGTGGCTGGATATAAAATTAACTCAAATAAATCAGTAGCCTTCCTCTACACAAAAGAGAAACAAGCCGAGAACGAAATTAGGGAAACGACACCCTTCATAATAGACCCAAATAATATAAAATACCTCGGTGTGACTTTAACCAAGCAAGTAAAAGATCTGTACAATAAGAACTTCAAGACACTGAAGAAAGAAATTGAAGAAGACCTCAGAATGTGGAAAGATCTCCCATGCTCATGGATTGGCAGGATTAATATAGTAAAAATGGCCGTTTTACCAAAAGCGATCTACAGACTCAATGCAATCCCCATCAAAATACCAATCCAATTCTTCAAAGAGTTAGACAGAACAATTTGCAAATTCATCTGGAATAACAAAAAACCCAGGATAGCTAAAACTATCCTCAACAATAAAAGGACTTCAGGGGGAATCACTATCCCTGAACTCAAGCAGTATTACAGAGCAATAGTGATAAAACTGCATGGTATTGGTACAGAGACAGACAGATAGACCAATGGAACAGAATTGAAGACCCAGAAATGAACCCACACACCTATGGTCACTTGATTTTTGACAAAGGCCAAATCCATCCAATGGAAAAAGATAGCATTTTCAGCAAATGGTGCTGGTTCAACTGGAGGTCAACATGTAGAAGAATGCAGATCGATCCATGCTTATCACCCTGTACAAAGCTTAAGTCCAAGTGGATCAAGGACCTCCACATCAAACCAGACACACTCAAACTAATAGAAGAAAAACTAGGGAAGCATCTGGAACACATGGGCACTGGAAAAATTTCCTGAACAAAACACCAATGGCTTATGCTCTAAGATCAAGAATCAACAAATGGGATCTCATAAAACTGCAAAGCTTCTGTAAGGCAAAGGACACTGTGGTTAGGACAAAACGGCAACCAACAGATTGGGAAAAGATCTTTACCAATCCTACAACAGATAGAGGCCTTATATCCAAAATATACAAAGAACTCAAAAGTTAGACCTTGAGGGAGACAAATAACCCTATTAAAAAATGGGGTTCAGAGCTAAACAAAGAATTCACAGCTGAGGAATGCCGAATGGCTGAGAAACACCTAAAGAAATGTTCAACATCTTTAGTCATCAGGGAAATGCAAATCAAAACAACCCTGAGATTTCACCTCACACCAGTGAGAATGGCTAAGATCAAAAACTCAGGTGACAGCAAATGCTGGCGAGGATGCAGAGAAAGAGAACACTCCTCCATTGTTGGTGGGATTGCAGACTGGTACAACCATTCTGGAAATCAGTCTGAGGTTCCTCAGAAAATTGGACATTGAACTGCCTGAGGATCCAGCTATACCTCTCTTGGGCATATACCCAAAAGATGCCCCAACATATAAAAAAGACACGTGCTCCACTATGTTCATCGCAGCCTTATTTATAATAGCCAGAAGCTGGAAAGAACCCAGATGCCCTTCAACAGAGGAATGGATACAGAAAATGTGGTACATCTACACAATGGAATATTACTCAGCTATCAAAAACAACGAGTTTATGAAATTCGTAGGCAAATGGTTGGAACTGGAAAATATCATCCTGAGTGAGCTAACCCAATCACAGAAAGACATACATGGTATGCACTCATTGATAAGTGGCTATTAGCCCAAGTGCCTGAATTACCCTAGATGCCTAGAACAAATGAAACTCAAGACGGAGGATCAAAATGTGAATGCTTCACTCCTTCTTTAAAAGGGGAACAAGAATACCCTTGGCAGGGAAGAGAGAGGCAAAGATTAAAACAGAGACTGAAGGGACACCCATTCAGAGCCTGCCCCACATGTGGCCCATATATATACAGCCACCCAATTAGATAAGATGGATGAAGCAAAGAAGTGCAGAAGTGTAGATCGCTCCTGAGAGACACAGCCAGAATACAGCAAATACAGAGGCGAATGTCAGCAGCAAACCACTGAACTGAGAATAGGACCCCCGTTGAAGGAATCAGAGAAAGAACTGGACGAGCTTGAAGGGGCTCGAGACCCCATATGTACAACAATGCCAAGCAACCACAGCTTCCAGGGACTAAGCCACTCCCTAAAGACTATACATGGACTGACCCTGGACTCTGACCTCATAGGTAGCAATGAATATCCTAGTAAGAGCACCAGTGGAAGGGGAAGCCCTGGGTCCTGCTAAGACTGAACCCCCAGTGAAGTAGACACTTGGGGGGAGGGGCGGCAATAGGGGAGGGTGGGGAGGGAACACCCATAAGGAAGGGGGGGGAGGGGGATGTTTGCCGAAACCGGGAAAGGAATAACACTCGAAATGTATATAAGAAATATTCAAGTTAATAAAAAAAAAAAAAACCTAAAGCATGGTACAATATAATATAATAATAACTATGAATAATATAGTCATTATATATAATAAATTATATAATCATATTTTCTGTTTCACATAATAGTAGTTAGATGTTCACAGAGTATGAAGAGATTGGAATGTTTAGCTGACAATGGAGACAGCTGATAGAAGCACAATTCTAGGTAAGAAACCACTGTTTTGTAACTTAAGGGACATTTAATTAGGTTGGAGACTTCCAGATGCAGATCCAGGTGGCATGCAGTTTTATAAATACAGCAGAGTTATGTGTAGTAGTGACTAACTATGTAAATGTCTGGGTTTAATTGATAAATTAACATTACTTCTGTTTCATATAATTGTTGATATTTCCAAATATTACTTAGTTTTATTTTCTATCTTTATTTTGTAGGATCAGCTTCCATGCTTTGCTGTAGAATACTGGAGGGTGTTTTAGTGGTATCTACATAGTGCGTTGGATAAACTAGTTCAAGCAGATAAATTTTCCCAGCCTCATTGCTCAACCTAGGTATTATAGACGTCAGAACATTACATCAAGTTTCTTTGTCATATGGTAGGAGACCTCATTGAACTGGGCACCACCTCCAACCAAAGGAACCATAACTGCTTCTTTGTTGACCCCTTATTGTAAAAATGTGAACGGATGTTATCCTAAACCATCTAAATCCCCACAAAGTTCCTTCTAATGCCACACTAAATAGGCTTCCATCTTAGAAGTGTGTTAGACAATAGATATGGAAGCTTCTTACATAGCCTACACTTATAGCATGAATGAATAGACTAGACTTTACTCACAAGCATTTTATACTGAAGGGAACTAAGATAATGCATTATAGCCCAGTAATGTCGGATGTCCAAGTTCTTCATACGAGGTTTGCTAGATCGGTACTAATCTTATGATGGCTTATCTTACAGGATTTGTTTGAAGTGTAGAAGATATTGCCTAATAGTTATTTCTTGCTTGATATTCTTTTAATAATCTTTAAATTGAACAGGTAAGAATTTTGATGGTTCTTTTTCTCAATTAAATTTACTTAATTTATGTGGAATACGTAAGAGCTTATGTTGCTTGCATTAAGATATCTATCTATTTATCGTAACATGGCAAGTAAAAGTGATTTTTCTTAGGAATCCCTGGAGATCTTTGAATTTGCCTCATTGTGTCTGTTTATGACAGTTCAAAGTGATGCATATGACAGCTGGGTTAGTGAGAGTCCACCGAGTTTAAATTTTTCTGTTTTTGTTCTACAACACCAAGGAACTCACGGCATTATTTTGTAAGACTCAAAAATTACACTTATATAATCAGAGTCCCACAAGGAGAAAAGCAAGAAGAAAACTAAAGAGGTCGGCTGAGTTGATGTAAGTTATGGATACTTATGGATATTGGTTGCAATCTGTGTAGGGAGAGCAGGACTGCTTTTAAGATTTTGGAGAAGAAAGAAGGCCGATATGGTGATTACTAGTACAGTTTGAATTATATTGGTTAGTGAGTTTAGTTAGCTCTTCTGAGCATTACCCTGGAGCCTGTTCACTTTCAAATTTTCTAACTTGACTCTCCTGGAAGCAAAAGTATGGCATAGAGTGTGTGGGAGATCAAGATGTAGACTGTTTCGTCTGACCCAGGAACTGGGTCACCTAGATGGCCCTACATGGTTTGTTTCCCTGTCCTTGGTACCAGTAGTACTCAACATTGTGTGTGTCTCTGTCCAGAAAACACGACTAGAGAAATGAAAGAACCAGAAGCTATCATGGTAAGATTAGCAGAAAGGTAGCAGCCCACCATTTATCAATGGGGTTTCAGATTACTTGGGGTTCATCTATTATATATGCATATACTTCATGTGATTGTAATGAAACTTACAAAAATTTATTTTAGTTAACAGGATATTGTACTGAAATGGTAGTAACTTAGTGTACAAATATAAGTAAATTTTTTTAAACATGGAGACAACTTTGTACCAATATGAAAATTCTAAATGTGCCCTCAATACTTCTCTATATTTAGAAGTTTCTATATTTCATTTATTCCATTTTATGTTTTTTATTGCACAGCTAATTAATCTATTTCTTATTTACTTTATTTATTTACTTTATTTACTTTGTTTTTCGATTGTGACTCTGAAGGAGAAAATGACTTATGAGCTGTGATTATATATGGAACACTCTGAACCTGTCTAACATCAATTTACAAGGGAACATTTTACTTTCTGTTGTTTCCTTTCTACTTAACTTTTTTTCTGTTTGAGAGTCTCCCTACCTTTAGAATTTGTTTCTGCACAAGGCCAGTGAGGATCCATTCATTAGGCTTTGGCTTGTCTGAAAATGTTTTTCTCTTTCTTTTGCTGTGTAGAGAATTCTTAGTTGACAATTTCCTTTCCTCCTATAATCTTGTGAGACACTCAATTTCTGTTGATAGTCTGGTGAATTGGAGCAAACTTATCTGTCATTTGTTTCTTTTTCCTTGTTATCTAGATCATTCATGTTTAATTAGCCTTAGAATAGACTTGTGAAAGTTTAACCTTACTAGAGAGCTTTGGTTTTCCTACAGCAGAATATATTTGTCTATTAGTTTTGGTAAGTTTCCCGTGATTTCTATGTATACACTTCCACCTCTGTGCATCGTGAAGTCTTTCTTGAATTCCCGTAACCTGAAAATCTGTTCTTTAATGTTCTTGCAAGTTTTGATTTTTTTTTTCCTCTTCATTGTATTTTTCCATTCTTCATCAAATGACTGCATTGACTGGACTATTTTTTACTTTACCTCTTCTATTTTTTGTTTAATCTAGCCTCATATTGAATCCCATCATGTGCTAAATTCCATGTTTTTTCTATTTACTTATTTATTTACTCACTTTACACCCCAATATCAGCCCCCTGCTCTCCTCCCAGAACCCTTACATGAATCTTCCCCCGTAACCCTCCCATTCAGCTCTGAGAAGGGTGAAGTCCCCATTGGGTACCAACTCACACTAATTCCTCATGACACTGCAGTACTAGAAATATCCTACACCACTAAGGCCAGACAAGGCAGAGCAGTTAGGGGAACAGGATCTACAGGCAAGCAACAGAGTTAGAGTAAGTCTCCATTTCCATTGTTAGGGGACCTGCATGAATACCAAGATGCAATTTTTTACATATGTGTGGGTGTGTAGGTCTGACTCTTATATGCTCTTTGGTTAGTGCTTCAGTTTCTGGGAACCCCTATGAATACAATTAGCTGACTCTGTTGGTCTTCCTGTGGAGTCTTTAAACCCTCTGTATTCCTCAATCCTTCCCTCAACTCCTTCACAATACTTCACAAGCTGGGTCTAATATTTGGCTAGGTTCTCTGCATTTGTTTTAGTCAATTGCTGGATGAAACCTCTCAGAAGACAGTTATGCTAGGTTCCAATCTGAGAATTCAAGCTGACAGACATAAAAAGTCTGAGGCTCCAAGGGAGTTGTAGGAGAAAGGCAGACCTGCAATGTGTCCCTATTAATTCTCTGAAGACATTCATCAATGTTGAGTTCACAGTAGTCTCCAAGGAATTCAGGAGCACAGTCACAGAAGTAAACCCCATGAATGTCTTGACACATGGCATCATTTATATGTACATGAGATCCACATTCATCAATTTCCAACTCACAGTTCATGCCAGAATAATCTTGAGGGCAGACACATGTGTATCTTCCTATCTCTCTGAGGAATACAGCCTAATTTATACAGGGATCCAAAATACTTTCACCAACTTCCAAGTCACAAGTCCTCACTATCTAGGCACACAGAAACAGGAATAAGCATTGATTTTTATCCTGGCATATAGGCCCACAGTGGCAAGGGCTGGAAGTACAATTGTTCTGATCTTCCTCATACAACCTTACAGCACATCCAGCAGAGCAGATAACAGGCAGAATGCTCAGGGTCTTTAGGGCAGATACCTCCATGTTGGCAGGCATTATCTCCACAAGAAATAATGGCATATTTATAGTTCAGCCCTCTGTATACAAAAGGACATTAGCACTGGAAGGCCCTTTCTCTTGAGGTATTCACATAAGTGGCAATTATCCGCAGAGACTGGAAAAGTAAGAGTCTAGTGAAAGAATACTCGGCTACTAAAAACAAGCACATCATGAAACTTTAGCTAAACAGAAGAAACTAGAAAATATCACACTGAGTGTGATAATCCTGACTCAAAAATCGTGTGTGGTATGTTCTCACTTATAAGTACATAGCCATAAAGTACAGGGTAGCCATGCTATAAAGAAAAGAAGCTAAATAAGGAAAAAGGACCTAAGGGAAGATTAGTGAATCTCACTCAGAAAGGTGAATGAAATTGTCATCAGAAGTAGACAAAGGAAGAAGGAACTTGGTTGGAAAGGGGATGTATGGGAATGGGGGTTGGGGAAGGAAAAAGAAGTAGGTAGAGCCACGGAGAGAGGGGAAGGAGAATAAACAGAAATTGGTAGAGGAGGGAGATAAGGGAATAGCATCTCTAGGATGCACCAAGGACCTGGGATGGGTGAGGCTCCAGCGGATCTACCAGGGTGGCTCTAGCTGAGACTCTTAGCGGTGGAGAATATGGAACCTGAAGTGGCTTCCTCTTGTAGCAAGGAAGGACCCCCAGTGGAGGCTTAGGGACATAAACACTCCCACAAAACCTTTGACCTCAGACTGGTCCTGTCTATAAGTTCAGGAAAAAGGGTGTCACAGACTGAAGGAATGTCTACCTGATGACAAGCCAATTTGCAATCTATCCCATGGGACCAACTCTTGACACTATTAATGATAATTTGTTATGCTTGAAAATAGGAACCTATCATAGCTTTCCTCTGAAAGGCTCCACCCTGCATCTGACTGAAACAGATGCAATAGCCCACAGCCAAACATTAGAAAGTTTTAAGAACAGATGACGGAAGGATTGAGGAGCCTAGAGAGCAGAGGAACTCTTCAAGAAGACCAACAGCGTCAACTAACCTACACACTTGGCAGCTCCCAGAGACTGAACTGCTAACCAAACAGCATGCAGAGTATTCATAATATTTCTCCCCAAACATATGTAGCAGATATGCAGATTGGTCTTCATGTGAGTCCATCAACAACTCGAGTGGGAGTTTATCCTGACGGTTACCTGCCTGTAACATTATATCATTAGGCATTAGGGGATCTCTTAACTGGGCTGTCTTGACTAGCCTCAAAGGGAGCAGATTTACCTAGCTGTACAGTGACTTTAAGTACCAGGATAAATTTTGCACTAAAAACTATACCAATTGTCTCTTAATTTTTGTCAAAACTATTCTGTGCACAAGAGTTTTCCATGAGGTAACAATTGTTGTTTATGTAAAATAGGCATTAAAGTAATTGGTATTTGTTACTCTAACCATAATGTATTTTGCATCAATTTATTTTTACTGAAATTCTAAGCAATTCTGCTTATTTTCTCAGAGCTTGGAGTCACTTCTTTGTGTCAGGTAGACATGATACCCCTTATGTAAGTTTAAAATGATTCACTAATAATTTTTTCCCACTTTTGACCTCTAGATGGTTATTCAAACTGATGTTTGCTCCAAATCTTTCATCTGTTCATTATTTAGACTGAATTAGAATAATATTTATAAATAGGAATAAATTCTTTACTAGTTCCCTTGTCCTGTAGTATGCCCAAGTATTGCATCGTCAGCTACAGGTCTATGGTTAGAGAAGACTCAGGATTTTTCATGGCACTGGACAGAATCACCATGGAGGGAATACCTTCAGGATCTTATCCCATTCCTCTCACCACCAGTGCTACTACACTGAGTGACATTCTAAGATACTCTAGCTCAGTGGTGGCTTAATTGCAAAGACCAAACTACAATGGATAAAACCTTTGTTTGAGGTGGATTATGGACCATGATCCCTAACCTCAACAGGTGAAACTGACCACAATATAAGTCTACTAGACAGGGATCACATTATATCATTGGGCATTAGTAGATCTCTAAGGCTCAATTACTAGGAACAGTCTTGTTCCCGAAGACTAACAATTTCTGAAGAGTTTGATTCCATGTGCTCTGTATTAAGTATTAAATTAAGCTTGCAAGTGTTTGTCATAGCAAATCAGCAAATCAGGTTTTATTTTACATATTTTTTGAATGGTAGGATATTGAATAAATCAATCTGAAAGCATCAATACTGATGCTATCCTTGATCAGGACAGAGTCTCTCACAGACAATAGAAACTGAAGAATGAAAGAAATGTAACCAAGTCCAGGCTATAGGAATTTATATTGGTCAGTAAAATTAAAGCAATAATGAGAATATAACTGAATTTAACATTACATTTAAAAATCTTATGGATAATATTAATTAAAATTAAGCCCGTAAAATGAATCTGGGTCATTAGAAATTAATAAAGTACATGCTATCATAATGTAAAATGAAAAAAGAACACTGGAAGAATCACTGCAGTTTTTAAAAGCAATTATTCAAGGAAATGCGGAAGTAAAAATGAAGCAGAAACTAAAGGTTGTCCAGTGACTGACCTATTCCCTGGGAAGGCACCAAACATTAATACTCTTACTGATATTATGTTGTGCTTGCAGACATGAACCTAGCATTGGCTGTCCTCTGAGAGGCTCTACCAGCAACTGACTGAGACAGGTATATAAAGTCAATCTAAAGAAGAGTTAGGGGAGGGATTAAAGGGGCTGAAAGGAATGGAAACAGCATAGGAAGATCAACAATGCCAACCCAGGCTCGTGGGAGCTCCCAGAGCCTAAGCCACCCACCAAAGAACATACACTTACTGGTCAGAGGCCCCCAGCACATATGTAGAAGAGGACTGCCTTGTCTAGACTCAATTGGAAAGAATTTGCCTAATCCCGTAGAGACTTGATGCTCAAGGGAAGGAGCATGCCGTGGGGAGGACCCTCTCAGAGGCAAAGGAGAGGAGGGACACAGATGGTGAAAGGAAAAACTGACTGCTCCCACTTTTCTCCTCTCCTCCACCGTGCTTTCAGTTGCACTTACACACACACACACACACACACACACACACACACGTACACACATACATACAAACGTATACACATACATATACATGTATACACATGTATACTAACATACACACACACATACATATACATGAACACACATGTATACTAACATACACACACGTACACACATACATATACATGTACACACATGTATACTAACATACACACACACACACACACACACACTCAGCAACTACAACGTTACAATTAACTACCGCTAGAATCACAGTTATGAAAAAATAGATGTTTTTTCCTCAGTAGATCCACAGATAAAGCAACTTTTCTTTTTCTCCACGTGAAAGTTTTTAAACATCTTCACGGACTATTTTCTTTGAAAACTCCTTTGAAGAAATGAGTAAGATATGTTTGGGTGTTATTTCATTTTGTTCATTCCCTTGAGTGTACATTTTGGTAGATACGTTGCAGGGGCATAGTATCATGATCAACTAAGGAACTACATAGTAGACAGGCTCATTTATTTGCAAATGTGTGCATCGTTTATCAGCATTGTTTGGGAGTTTGGCTTTTTTTCTTTTTTAATCTGCAGAAAATATTGCTGCTTTGCACAGGTTTTGAGGGTTTATAACATAGACCCACTCCCTGTTCTCTTTCAGCTTCCTAATTGTGAGGTCAGTTTTTAAGTGCATGCCTTTCCTGCTATGCTCATCAGTATCGTCTCTGGAACTGCCAGTTCAAGTATACGATTTCTTCCCTAAATTGTACTAGTCAGCTTCTATTACCAAAAGCAGAAAAAGAACTGACATCATAAATGAAAAAGAATATGTGGATTCTTTTCTACCTCATAAACAGTAATCCGCTACAGTAAAATACAAAATGTTAATAAATAAAATTACAAAATTAAGATAATTTAAATTGAGTGATATCAGTGGATATCCTGCAGGCTTTGCTATTACTACAACCCAAGTAACGAGGGATGCATCGAACAGTGACCCCAGGGGATACATAATAAAACTTTCAGGATTGTTGCTAAAATATTGCAAGCTGAGTTCTGTGCAATGCCTACTGTATTCAATATCATGAGCTAATAGCAGAACACTGCTAGGAAGTAATGGAAAGACCAGATGAAGTCACCTGGGGTGTGACAAAGAATACCATATGTTGCAATTTCCGTTCATTCATGAAAATACCAGGATTTTGAAGCCAGAATGAGATTTCCAGATATTTTGCTTTGTCAATTTAAGGATCTATATTGAGGCCGGGGTTTGGATAAAGAGGAATACATATTTATGAAAAATAATTATTTTAGAGGACTGAAAATGCATCTTTAGGTAAATAGGAATATCAATGCCTCTACCATAGAGAGATTTTTCCCTCAAACCATGGAAAAAATGCTTCCGGTATTTACAACGAGCTGCTATTTCCTTTTTACTTCTCTGTCACCTAGCAGAAGCCATGTTTCTAGGGCATAGAACAGCAGTCTCAGCCTATAGTTCATGATACCTTTATGGGTCAAACACTTTCACAGGATTCATGTGTCAAATATCCTTCATATCAGATATTTACATAGTGCTTCTTAACAGTAGCAAAATTACACCTATGAATTACCAACTAAAATAATTTTATGGTTGGGGAATCACCATAACATGAGGGACTGTACTGAGAACCACTGTAACTTTTTTGAAGGAACTTTAAACATAATCATACTTTTGGTAAAGTCCTATTTTTCCTAGTGCTCATTCGTCCATATTTGCATTTCTATGAAAGTAATGTGACTGGAGTGATTGGTAATAATAACAATATTATTAGAAAAAAGAAGCAATGATTGTGGTTTCAGTGACTAATTGAAAAAATGATTACTCGAGGGCTTTGAAAATCTGGTGTTTATAACTGACTATTGGCTGCTTGTGGCTAAATTTAAAACATGTTCATTCTCAATTGTGTAAATAGTGGCCCTCTTCTATTTGTCCGATTTGAAAATAAAACCAAAAAGATTTTTCTTTTGTTTCTTCAAATTTACTTGTTTTAAAATATATAATGTAAAATGCTTTGAGAACAGTAAAATTTGAATGCAACTTAGTATATGCACATTTTGTTAGAATAAGAAGGAATCATAATTGTGAACCTATGGATAGTAAGCTAGTGTCTAATGATGACATATGTATTAGAAAAGGTACAGATGTAGGCAGACTTTCTGAGAGACTCCAGTTCTCTAGTTTGGACTCATATAAATGACAAATCCTTCCTTTGGAATCAGACTTTTTTTATTTATATATAGTGACATTTAAATATTATTACGATTATTATTTATTCAACAAGAAATCAAACCTTGCAACAACTTACTGTTTCACCTTTGACTTTGTGTGTAACTTGAAATAAGTAAGTGGAACATGGAATGGCAGCCAGTCTTTGGGCTACAGGTGATAATTACGGAAGTTCAAGTGCATAAGTGTGACTTATCTTAGAACAAGGCAAATAAGAATTCAAAAAGTGAAACAGTTAATTTCTTTGAATACTATGAACATTATCTGGTAAACCACATTTCTCATAAAAATGCTTGTATAAAAATGCAAAACTTAGGTAAAATTTGAAGAACCTAAATTAACCATAAAATATAAAATTCTTATTTAAAATAGGGGTGGCAGGAAAAGTCACATGGAGAACACAGACTCTAACTTATTTTTTAGGGTTTTTTTTAATTGGATATTTTATTTATTTACATTTCAAATGTTAATATCCCCTTTCCTGGATTCCCCTCTGCAAACCTCTTACACCATTCCCCCTCCCCCTATTTCTATGAGAATGCTTCCCTACCCACTCACCAACTCCAACCTTACTGCCCTGCATTGCCCTACACTGGGGCATCGAGCCTTGATAGGACCAAGGGTTCCCCCTCCGATTGATGGCAGATAACGCCATCTTCTGCTACACATGCAGCTGCATCCATGTGGACTCTTTGATTGGTAGTTTAGTCCCTGGGATCTCTTGCGGGGATCTGGTTGTTTGATATTGTTGTTCTTTCTATGTGATTGCAAAACCCCGCAGCTTCTTCAGTCCTTACCCTCACTCTCCCATTGGGGACCCTGCTTTCAGTCCAATGGTTGGCTGAGAGCATCTGCCTCTGTATTTGTCAGGCTCTGTCAGAGCCTCTCAAGAGATAGCTGTATTAGGCTCCTGTCAGCAAGCACTTCTTGGTATCAGCAATAGTAACTGGGTTTGGTGACTGCATATGGGATGAATCCCCAGGGGGGCAGTGTCTGGATGGCGTTTCGTTCAGTCTCTGCTCCACTCTTTGTCCCTGTATTTCCTTTAGATAGGTCAAAAGAAATTCTGGGTTAAAATATTGGAGATGGGTAGGTGGCCCCATCCCTCAACATGCCTAATCTCTGGATATGGTCTCTACAGGTTCTTCCTCCCCCTTGTTGGGCATTTCAGCTAATCTCATCCCTGGTTGGTTTTGAAAGCCTCTTGCTTTCATGGCATCTGGGACTTTCTGGTGGCTACCCCTAATTCCCCAACCCCCATTGGTGTACACCATTGTTCAATTTCCTGACCCTCTGTGTATCATCACTGTCTCCTCATGTAGCAGATCCTGCCCCTGTTTTCTCTCCATCACCCTCCTCTCTTCTTCCCAAGTCCTTCCCACCCTCTATCCCCTGTGAATACGTTGTTCCTTTCTAAGAAGGACTGAAGCCTCCACACTTTGGTCTTCCTTCTTCTTAAGCTTCTTAAGATCTGTGAGTCTTATCATGAGTATTCCAAGCTTTTTGGCTAATATCCACTTATCAGAGACTACATACCATGTGTGTTCTTTGGTGACTGGGTTACTTCACTCAGGATGATGTTTTCTAGATCCATCCATTTGGCTGTGAATTTCATGAAGTCATTGTTTTTAGCAGCTGAATAGTACCCCATTTTGTAAATGTACCACATGTTTTATCCATTTTTCTGTTGCAAGACATCTTGGATGTTTCCAGATTCTGACTACCATAAATATGGCTGCTATGAACATAGTGGAGCATGTGTCCTTGTTATATGTTGGAGCATATTTTTGGTATATACCCAGGAGTGGTATAACTGGATTGTCAGTTAGTGCCATGTCCAATTTTCTGAGGAACAGCCAGACTGATTTCCAGAGTGGCTGTACCAGCTTGTAATCCTACCAGTAACCATGAAAGTACTTAAAATTAAAGAAAAGCGAGGCAAGGCAAAGCAAGGCAACAGTGCTATTCACATTCTCTACATTCAGGATGGAACTTGGTGTAACTAGTTTTCTAGGAATGATTTTACAGAACTCATTTAACTTGCAAAATTAAGGTAGATCTTGGTTTAATATTGTTTCATGATTATTAATGAAATGTAGTTGTAACTAATGACTATGCAATTATTGAGTGAAAATGAAATTCAGGGAAAAATAAATTTAAGATACATTTGAATTGGCATATGATCACATACAATATTATGTGGTACAATCACCTTTTTTTTTTTTTTTTTTTTTTTTTTTTGATGTCTATGTGGGAGAGTCTGTTCAGGTTTTATAACAGACAGAGGAAACAATTAGGGCGAGGTTAGAATGAAATTCAAATCAGCCCGAATTTGGTTCCAGGGCTGAGATAGGTCTTCTATAGTTTTAGCCAGAACATTTAACTCTAGCCAAAAACACTTTTGGAAAAAGAAATGTTCAGATAACAATTAACTCCTCCCCTTTGTGTACAAGACAGCCTAAGGCATGTGTACATTGAAGCTTAAACTACATGTGGCTTTATCCATAAGATGAGTTTTTGTTGACTTAGAGTCAGTGCTCAAGATAAGGGTCTAGAGAGAATGGCTGAGGTAAACAATAGCTGTGGGTGTTAGGATTGTCCTGACCCTCAGAAAACTGCTGTAAATAACAAGTGAAACCTCTCACAAGGATGAGCTTACACTCAAGGTTTTATGGGAAAAGAGTCTGGGACAAACAAAGAATATTTTGGGTGAAATGTGCCATGCAGGTAACAGAGGCTTATGAAATTGTAAACTACATTTTGTCTCAGCATTCTGGGAGAGGAGCTAAATATTTTCTACTCTCCGTGAGATCAGCTGTGTGTTCAACCTTTCATGGCTTCTCAAGTACTCATCTCTGCAAAAAAAATATCTCTTTGTCCCCTTCATTTTTGCTTCCTTTCCTTGGTCGTTCTGTAATATAAAGTGTATTCCTACCCATTTATTCAGGTCTCTGATGAAGTGTTCAGTTAAGAGTGTTAGCTTCTGATCAGATCTAACTGAGGCTTGGGTAGAAATTATATGGAAATTACTCATTAAGATTTAATAGCTTGTTCTTAAAATATAAGTATAGTCTAATATGTTCTCATGCAGACATTGAAGCAAAGCTTTATATAACGATTGAATTTACTTAGTGCCTTCTGAAGGTGTAGATCAAAATAACTTTGCTGAACATCCATCATGGTCACAATTCAGAGTCAGGGACCAACTCTGCCTACTTATACAGCTGTAACCACATTAATTTTCTGGGTATCAGATTGCTTCCAAGGTTGAAGGACTTACTGTTTGTCAAGTGAATTTGCCAAGTCTTTACAGATAGTATCAGTGAGTATTTTGCCTTGGGAATTGTGTAATATTCATTTTTAATAAATATATGAAAAGTAGTTTTCATGATTTATGGTCAATATACTATTGTCATTTTTTATGAAAATGATGTTTATAAGAATTTTTAATGCAAGTTTTAAAAATCATTATCAAGATAAGGAAGGTTTTTTTTTAGTTTCCACTATCAGAAACTCATAACATAGTCTACAACATTTCCCTATGTCATAATGTCCTATTTACATGTGGATTATTTCTGAATTTTTTTGTGGTTTCTCAAGAATGGAGAATATTACTGTTATGTGAATTTACAATTTGTTTTGTATGAAGCCATAGCAAGTTGTAACTAGATGCAATCATATTTTAATTTTAAGAATATTTATCTTTTAAATACTCTTTTTTTAAATTTCTAAATGTTAAATGAAAGGCTATCATTCTTAAAATTGCCGTGTCGAAGTTAGAATCTTAGTCTGTGAAGAACTTTTCTACACTTCATTTATTCTGTTACACAAACTAAAATACATCTAGAATACGACCTGGGTCCTCTCCTTTCCAAGCTTTGATTTGAAGCCTGTGTTATGAGCAGGTGTCCACCTTCTGCAAACTGGTTAGTGGTGACTCTTGCATGTTTGGAAAGTTCAAGAAAAACACACAGCAGTGAGGTCTGCACAGGTAGAGGATCTGTGGCTGTATTTTCAAGACAGCCTTTGTACTAGGAAGGGTGCTACTGTGGTCAACCACTGTAGTCAGAGTTCCATGACACTGACCTTCAGACTGCTCTGGAATTGGATTCATTATCTGACTCTAGGCTCATATTAAATTCCAGGAGGATTCTGAGGTGATAAGACCTCCTGATAACAACCAGGTTGGGATGGGCTTTTTCTTTGCCCTTCCTTAACCAAGACCAGCTGCCGTTTTCTGCCTGTCAGAGGCTTATTCTCTCGCTGTTTAAAATTGCTTCCCAGGGCTGACTCTTATCAGGATAGATTAAATTCAGACTCTGTTTTTTTTGGGCTTATTTCTTGTACTTCTATTTCAAATAACAGGTTTTTCCTCAAGATGGAGCCCAGCTTCTGCCCTCAGAGTCACGCAGTTGACAAAATGGGATTCATGTACATTGCTGATCGATCCCCTCTAGGAATCCTTGTCTCACTAAACTCAGCTACTGGCTCTGGGGTTCTGTGAGAGCTGTGGTTTTGCCCTGGGGTTCTAACTTCCCATCTGTTTTCAGCAGAGTTGTCCAGGTTACTTTTTGGAGGAGTTATCTGCTTCCCTCTGCCTGCTGAGGAGTCATGTGGTTATCCTTGGAGCTGTCTTCAGCTTGATTTGGTTTCTGTCTGTTTCTAATGCTTTTCATCGGCTTTCAGGCATCAGATAAGTAAGCTCATGAAATTCTGGCACACTATGCCCTTTCAATTTTGTGAAGACATTCTATTTGTTTATTTCTGATTTTTCTCTTTTAATATGTCTTACCGAGGTTATCAATTTTCAAATAAGTATATAAAATAATGGGGTTCGTAAGAAACTTTCATACTTATATTTCATTGTACTTTGTGCATGTCCACATTCTGTTCTCATATGGGATTCTCTTTCCCACCTTCATGCCACAGATTTCTCATTCTGTTTTCATACCTCATAATTATATTTATTTACATATGATTTATACCTAGGTTATATATAAACATATATATATAAACATATATATTCTGTGAGATAAAACATGTAATATTGTGTTTTTTCCCTCTTGCTATGCTCTCATAATTCTTGAGAATACTTCTGACATTTTCATAGTCTTTTCTACTTTCATAGCTCATATATTTGTGTGTATGGGTATACACATACATACCTATTTATTACAAGCTCCTACATGTGAGAGAAAACATACAATATTTGTCTCTCTGATTCTAGTTTATTTTATTTAATAGGATTCCTTATACATTTCCATTTCTCTTTATTATATTGTTGTTTGCATTATGTTGTGGATGTCATTGCTTTTATGATAGTTCTTATAAAAATTAAAGAGAGAAATAAACATGAAAATGAAAATATTTTTACTATTATATCTTAGACTCCGTTTTAATATATTGCATAGTGGTAGTTGGAACATTTATAATTTTAGAGAAATTTCAAAATGATTTACATAAAGATTAGCTAACATCATACTCCATCAGCTTTAAATAAAGATCCCTTTCCTTTCAAACTTAACATCATTTTTCATCATTATTCATCATTATTTTTCTTGGGGAATTTTATTTGGGGAATAAAATAAAATCATGTATTTTAACTTGCCTTTGCCTGCTTTCTATGATTGCTAAAATTTTCATATTTTGAAAACTGACTATTTGTATCATTTATTCATTTATTGATTGGATAATATAGATGTTTTGCATGCATATATTTTGGCAAATTACATGTTAAATAGTGATTAATATATTAATTATATAATATATAGAGATTGATCCTCCTTTATTTCTCTTACTCTATATTCTGTTTCTTTTTTGTATTAAATATATTATGCTCTATTTTTTTAATTACATCTCAAATGCTTCCCCCTCCCAGTTAACCCGTATAGAGTCTTTCCCCTATACTCCTGCCTCTTTTCCTCTGCAAGTCTGGCCCCCTGAGTATCCCCATCTACACTATCAAGTCTCTACTGGATTAGGCACACCATCTCTCACTGAGGCTGCACAAGTCAATCCTGTTGGTGTACAGATACCAGGCTACAGCTCAGGCTACAGCTTTAGGAGAGAGCCTCTGCTCAAGTTTTTGAGTGACCTACATGGAGTCTGAGCTGCCCATCTACTACATATGTGTTGGAGACATCAATTCAACCAGGGTATGATCTTTGGTTGGTGGATCAGTTTCTAAGAATTCCCCAGAAGTCCAGGTTAATAGACACTGTAGGTCTTCCTGTGGGGTTCCTATCTCCTTCAGAGCCTTCAACCCTTTCCCCCCTTTTCTACAAGGGTCCCCAACCTCTGTCCAAGGTTTGGCTATGGGTATCTGCATCTGTTTCAGTCAGTTGCTACATAAAGCCACTCATAGGACAGTTATGCTAAGTACCTGTCTGCAAGCATAATGGAGTATCATTAATAGTGTCAGGGATTTATGTTATTCATGGGATGGTTCTTAAATGGGTGTGTTATTTGTTGGGTATTCCTTCAGTCTCTGTTCTATTTTTCTTCCTGAATTTCTTTTAGACAGAATAAATTTTGGGTTAAAAGTTTTGTGGTTGAGTTGTTGTCCTTATCCCTGTATTAGCGGTCCTGCTTGACTACCGGAGGTAGCCTCTTCAGGTTTTGTGTCCACACTGTTAGGCATCTCAGCAGAAGTAGTCAGCATTGACTCCTGGGAACCTCCTCCATTCCAGGTCGCTGGGACTTCCTAGAGAAATCCATACACCCCCATCCCCAGAAGCTGCAGATTTCCATTCATTCTCCTGGAACAACAGGCCTCTCTCATGTTTCTCGTCATACCTGATCCTGCCCCTACATCTCCCTGTCCCTCCCCTCTGCTACCTAGGGCCCTCCCTCCCTCTCTCTGCCTCCCATGACTATTTTGTTCCACTTCAAGTGAGATTGAAGCATCCTTGTTAGGGTCTTCCTTGTTTAACTTCTATGGGTCTGTGGAATACATCATGGGTATTCTGTACTTTATGGTTAATATTCACTTATCAGTGAATACAGGCTATGCATTTCCTTTTAGTTTGGGATTACATCACTCAGGAACACTTTCTAATTCCTTCCCGCCAAATTCATGATGTTCTTGTGATAAACAACTTCAGCAAAGTAGCTAGATGTAAGAATAACTTAAAGAAATAATAGTCCTCTTGTGAACAAATGATATGCAGTCTGAGAAAACAATTAGGAAAATAATGCCCTTCAAGAGAACCACAAATAATATAACATATCTTGGTGTAACTCTAACCAAACAAGGGAAAGACCTGTATGACCAGAACTTCAAGTCTCTAAAGAGAGAAATTGAAGAATATATGAGAAATCTCCCATGCTCATGGGTCTGTTGGATTAACAGAGTGAAAATGAACAGCTTACCAAAAGCAATCTACAGATTCAATGCAATCCTAATCAAAATTTCAACACAACATTTTACTGACTTTGAAAGAGCAATTCTCAATGTCATGTGAAAAAACAAGAAACCCAGGATACCCAAAATGATACTGAACAATAAACAACCCTCAGGAGGAATCACCATTCCTGACCTCAAGATCTACTACAGAGCAATAGTGATTAAATGAAGCAAAACAAAACAAACAAACAAAACAAACAAAACTGCATGGGATTTGTACAGTCACAGACAGGTGGATCAATGGAATAGAACCAAATAACCAGAAATAAATCCAATCACCTATGGAGATTTTGTTCTCTAAAAAGATGACAAAAACTTGTAATAGAAAAGAGAAAAGATATTGAACAAATGGTGCAGGCCTAACTGTCTCTCTGTATGTTGAAGAACACAAATGCATCTGTGATTATCACCATGCCCAAAACTCTAGTCCAAGTGGATAAAGAACCTCAACATAAAACTGGATACACAAAATCTTATAGAAGAGAAAGAGGGAAACAGCCTTGAATGCATTGGTATAGGAGACAACTTCCTGTACAGATCATCAATGGCTCGGGCACTATGATCAACAATTGATATATGGGATCACATGAAACTGAAAAAAAGTCTAAGGCAAAGGACACTACTAATAGGACTGAAAGGCAGCCTACAGATTGGGAAAATCTCTTCTCTAATCCCATATCTGACAAAGATCTAATATCCAAAATATGTAAGTAGCACAAGAAGTTAGACTCCGAAAAACAAATAACCGAATTTTAAAAATGGGGTATGGAACTCACAGAGAATTCACAACAGAGTATGTGGTTTCGATGGCTGAGAAGCACTTAGAGAAATATTCAACTTCCTTAGTCATCAGGAAAATACACATCAAACTGACCCTAAAATTCCACATTACTGCAATCAGAAGGGCTAAGTCCAAAAACTAAATTGACAGCACATGCTGGCGAGGATGTCGAGAAAGTGGAATACTGTAATTTTCTTCTACACTTATTAGCAGTTGCATAGTTATCCCATATTTAATTCTTTCTAGTTTGGAATGCTTTTCAGCAATCTCACACATGAATAAATGTTTCCTGTTGCGTTAGTTACCCTTTACAAAGATCTGATAACAATACAATTATAATTTGTAGAATACAGTAAATATAACTTCTATCCTACTGTGTAAATTGATAAAACTTGGCTTATACTTGGTCAAGAACACATGAGTCTCCCAGACCTCAAATTTTCCTGCCTTTGGTCACTTTGTTTTGTCCTGTATTGTAGGGCTGCATTTCCCCTGTCAAACACATTCCATTAATTTGTCCAGAAAAATTGTCTCAGCATCCACTCCTGGCTTGATATATGTTATTTGAAACTTGGCTGTTTATCCAAATCTCAGCTTCTTAAGTGATGTTTTCAGTATAAACTGCTCATTCATTTTTTATGAAACCAACTCGGAACCCAACATACCACTGGCCACTGTGATAGGCAATACAGATCAGAACCAGTCAGAGCATTGCGTTTCTCCAGTCAGTTGTGCTTCTTCTAAACCTTCCATGCACAGCTGCTCTCCAGAGCCTAAGAGATGCTGTCCACAGAACTTAAAAATGGCATATCCTTGCAGCTAGTTTGTTTCAATTTTCACCCCACTCATTTAGCTCCCTGTCCTTGCCAGAATTCTGGTTCTAGGGATGCTCAGCTTTCTCCTAAGTTTCATGCATTCTCGTTTAATTTTCTCATATGCCTCATTTAAAGTTTAACCAAGATGTCCATTGGTAAGGGATTTCCTAGAACTATAGTAATTCAGTTTATGGAAATTCTTAAAAAAATACCCAAGGATGAAATTAATATTGAAAAATACAAATCATACCAGCATATATAAATACTAAAATATTGAATTATTATAGCTTTAGGTATTATTTCTTTGTGAAATATTAGGTCAATAGTATATAATTGTATGGAAGTTAGAGATGGCCAATTTGTCTTAGAACAGACCTATTTTGTTGTTCTTTTTATTATCAGATTATTGGAATCTCCTGGCTGTTTCATTTCTGAAAGAAGTAACTTGTTTAATTTGTAGATAATTGAACACAAATATTGAATTTTAAATTGTTAGGAATATAAAATATTTGTTCACATTGCCATCCATGAATTTATATGTCTACTAATTATTTCTTTGTTCTACTTAGGAATTCTTCATTCACATATTTTTGAGAAAGTTTAAAACCACTTTTGTGTTATTTGGAGAACTATTTATCCTGCTGTAATTGACTTTCCTCTCCTTTGCCTTTTGGGCCCTTTAAGTTCAAATGTATATCAACATACATATTTGCCTCTTACTCATAATATTTTAAGTATCAAAAGATGAAATGGGGTCATCCTCAGATATGATTTTGCGATTACCCTTATTTTTAAAACTATATTAATACTACTAATATTTCAAAAAGTATATAAATAATTAACTTAGTATGAGGATGATTAAGTTTTCCATAATCTCCTTAATTTATATAAACAGATTATATTATACAACAGATGTTGTTAGAATGCTATGCTCTGTCAATTATTATCTGTGTAAACAGAGTCAAGTCTGATTGTATGGCTGAATGAAATTCAGAGATGGTTTCCCTATCTCATTATTTATTGCAAAGTTTGATGAATATGTATACATTAATTACAAATATACATTAATTACTAATGCAAAGGTGATGGGTTGTATATGCTGAATATGTTTTACCTCTCATTAATTTGCAAAACTATACTCCCTTCCCTCTTGTTCTTTGATGTATACAATTTTTTAAAATTCTCTTTGTACATTTGTTCTAAAACATCATCTCCTGTGCACTTATTTGGAGTTCTCCTTTTTAGCCTGAGATGGAATTAATCAACACATATATGTCATGGGATACCAGGTATCATTTTAAACTGTGCTTCTTTTTGTCTCAAGGAATTCATTCCTGTACACTCTACCAATGACTTAACACCTGCTGTAAATCACACACATCCTCCTCTGTTGTTATCATGTACAAGTGATAAACATATTTATGTTTATATCTTCAGGTAAGAATTTCCAAGGGTAGTTGCTTCAGGATAAACGTTGTTCTACACTGGAGATAGTATTTATTTATTTTTAAAAGAGAAAAGTTACCAGGATGACTCAAAATGCTTGCAACACAACAGGTTGAGTGAACACTGAACACTTGGAATTTTGAATTCCCTGCATTAGTGCCTAGATATTTGCCTAGAGATTGCTTGACAATCAAACCTAATGGGAATACCCAGTACTTCCTCGACTTTTGCTTAATCTATAGTAAAAGTCTTATCTCTTCAAATCCCTTAGTAGTTTTTGTGCCTTGGTAACTATTCTATTATTGTGAATAGACACCATTATCAATGCAACTTTTAAGGAAGAGCATTTAATTGGGTGTTTGAGTACAGCTACAGAGTCTGCTATTATGATGACAGGCAGACAGGAATGGTGCTGGAGCAATAGCTGAGATGTTTACATCCTGATCAGTGGTCAGCAACAAAGAGATACATTGGATCTAGGTTGGCTTTTGAAACTTGAAAAGCCACCCCCAGCAACATACTTTCCCCAGAAAAGATAAACTTACTCCAATAAGCATATACCTTGTTTATTCTTATTTTTCTATTTTTATTTTTACTCATTAATACTTTTTACAGTCCAGACTTCATCCCCATCCTGGTCTGTACTTGACCACTCCCCTTCCCACACACCTTTCCCCATCTCCAAAAAAATATCCCCTCCCCACTCAGACCAACAGACCTCCCCAGTCACACCCATCCAGACCCGCCCTGTCACACCCCACCAAACCTCCCCACTCCCTGGGGCCTCGATTCTCTTGAGGGTTAGGTGCATTTTCTCCCACTGAGGCAAGACCAGGCAGTTCTCTGCTCTACATGTGTCAGGGGCCTCATATATGCTGTCTGGTTGGTGACTCAGTGTCTGAAAGGTCTCAGGGATGAGGTCAGTTGAGACTGTTGGTCTTGCCATGGGGCCCCCTCCTCCTCAGCTTCTTCTAGCTCTTCCCTAATTCAACCACAGGGTCCCCAGCTTCTGTTCATTGGTTGAGTGCTAGCATCTGTGTCTGACTCTTTCAGCTGCTTGTTGGACCTTCAGAGTGCAGCCATGCTAGGCTCCTGTCTGCAAGCACTGTACAGCATCAATAACAGTGTCAAGGCCCAGGTTGGGGTGGTACATTAGTGAAAACAATTCTTAACAATAAAGGAACTTCTGGGGAAACCACCATCCCTGACCTCAAGCTGTACTTCAGAGCAGTAGTGATAAATAAAACAGCATGGATTTGGTACAGAGACAGACAGGTTAATCAATGGAATAGAATTCAAGACCCAGAAATAAAACCATGCACTTAGGCACACTTGATCTTTGCCAAGGAAGCCAAAAATATACAGTGGAAAAAAGAAAACATCTTCAATAAACTGTAGTGGTCTAATCGGCAGTCTGTATGTAGAAAAATGAAATTAGATGTCACCATGCACAAAGCTCAAGTCCATGTGAATCAAGGACCTCAACATAAAACCAGATACACTTAATCTAGTAGAAGAGGAAGTAGGAAAGAGTCTTAATTATTGTCACAAGTAAAAAATTTTCTAAACAGAACCCCAGTAGCTCACACTCTAAGATCAACAATTGATAAATGGGACATCATGAAACTGGAAAACTTCTGTCAGTCACAGGACATAGTCTATAGGACAAACCAGCAATCTACAGATTGAGAAAAAATTCTTTACTAACCCCACATCTGATAGAGGGCTAATATCCAAAATATATAAAGAACCCAAGAAGCTTACCCCCAAAAAAAATTTTCAAAAAAAATTGGAATAGTATTAAACAGGAACTTACAACAGAGGAGTCTTTGATGTCTGAGAAGCACTTAAATGTTCAAAGTCCTCAGTGATCAGGGAAATGCAAATTAAAAAACCCTGAGATTTCACCTTACACCAATCAGAATGACTAAGATCAAAAACTCAGGTAATTTGCTGGTGAGGATGTGGACAAAGGGGAACCACTCTGGAAATCAATCTAGAGTTTTCTTAGTTGGAAATAGTTCTACCTGAAGACTCAGCCATATCACTCTTAGTCATATACCCAAAAGATGCCCCACCATGCCATAAGGGCACATGCTCCACTATGTTCATAGCAGACTTATTTGTCAAACAAGGCTGGAAACAATCCAGATTTCCCACAATGGAAGAAAGAATACATAAGTGCATAACTTCTAGTTCAGTGTTTCTCAGCTTCCTAATGCTGTAACCATTTCATACAGTTCCAGATGTTTTGGAGAACCCCAACCATAAAATTACTTTTGTTGTTGTTTTTTAACTGTAATTTTGCTATTGTTAAGAATCCTTGAGGAGGGAAACACCTTTATAGATGAAGGGGACAGGGATAGGATAGGGGGCTTATCGATGGAAAACTGGGAATGGGAATAATATTTGAAATGTAAATAAAAAGTATCCAATAAAAACGGAAACATAAATACAAACATCTATGTTTTCTGATGGTGTTAGGCAACCCCTGTGGAAGGGCCATTCAAAGGGGTCTCAAACCACAGATTGAGACCTGCTGTAAATCTAATCCATCTCAATTTACCAGCCCAGAACTGTGGAGCCTGGGAGCCAGTCTCATTCAAACAACCACACTTGCTGTCTTATTTTCATGATTTGTAATAGAGAGAAATTTCAAACATCTCATTTGCTTTTTCTCTTAATTGCATTCCCTCTCTCCACTTTAGTGCAGTTTTAATCACCGCCTCTACTAAAACGTGTTAGGTTTTTATAAACCACTTTAATATAGAACATTAATTATAAACAGGATATTGGATGTAATAATTCTATTTCTAGATTTTTTTCCTCTTATTTAAAGGCTGTGCCAACTCCCATACATGATTATCTTCCTCAGTTACATTTCATTTGTTTTCTGTAATTTCATTTATGCTGCCGTGTGGCTATTATTTCTGCTATCCTGAACAGATCATAAAGGCTTTCCTTCTTCACATTGGATATCCCTGTCTCTGAATAGGCATCAAAGATAGGTTATTTCTGTACTCATGTATTAGAAAATCCCATCTATACACCCTTAAGCTGTTGTATGACGCTTCAATCTCTCCTAAGCTCAGATCAAGTTAAACTGACCAAAAATAGAGACAGATTGTCCTGTTCACAGACACACAAATGTAAACATTACTTCACACTCTTAATTGCTAAATGGTACATCAACTTGACTTGAGATGATGCAAGGGACATTGTTTTGCGTAGCATATGTTTAAACTTACTTATTCAACAAAAAATAAAATGAAAGTTATAGATCATGTCCTTTTACTTGCATGTAAAATTTCCTAAGGATAAAGAGGTATGCATATAACTTACACAACAACAACAACAACAAACAAACAAACAAATTAGAGAATGATAGCTTACCCGTTCAACTATTCTTTGTTTTTTTTTTTTGGTTTTTTTTTTGTTTGATGGCACACCAAAGGAGGTCTGGATGCATAATATGATGTTATTAATTTATTACTGGTAAAAATAAAAACCTCCAATAATCAATCTTTATGGAATCAAAAAATTAATATTAGATTTCTACTGGAGTATTGTGTTGATGATACAGGTACAGCCCACTGCAAGAACACTGAAGACAAAGGGATGCTATTATTGACTTAGTAGCATATTATCATAAATCCCAAGCTATTTTCTGAGGCAAAGGGATATAGGATAAATTATCTCATTTAGGCATACATTTGCTAAACTGCTATTTCATCTTATTTTTTATGTATAAACCTCAGATTTCAGCTATATGGATTTGTCTTAAGAATAATAGAATCTACCTTTTACTATTGGACAATTCTTCCAGGTTAATCTTGGATTAGTAATATCCTTGAGATAAGCATTTGAAATAATCTATTCTTAGAAATACGCCAAAATGATTTTTGAATAAATACAATATTATTTGGGTTTGTTAACATTTATTATTGTAATAACAAGATAATTTATATTATTTAAATCTAATTTTGACTTATGTGCAACTTAATTAAGAATTTATCATTAGTCATTTATAGAAGTTATATCTTATTCTGGTTAATTTTTTTCCCACTTAACACAAAATAGAGTCAATTAGGAATATGAAAGGTGTGTATTTTCTTAGTTAATGATTGATATGAGGGGCCCAACAAAATGTGGGTGCTACCATCAAAAGTGATGTTTTCAAGTTGCTCAAGGAAACAATCTGGGCAAGACACGGGGCCAGTCAATATTCTGAGATTCTCCAGAGTCTCTGCCCCAGCTCCTGCTTTCAATTCTCACCTTGACTTTCTGCACCAACTTTCTTTTACAATAGACTACAAACAGAAAACAGAAATAAAACCTTTTTTATTGGATATTTTTATTTACATTTCAAATGCTATTCCTTTTCCCGGTTTCCGAGTCATAAACCCCCTATCCCATACCCCCTCCTCCTTCTTCTATGAGGGTGTTACCCACACCCATCCACCCATCCCTTCCCAACACATCTGCCTCGGTATTTGTTGTACTCTTGCAGAGCCTCTCAAGAGACAACCATATCAGGCTCCTGTCAGCATGCATTTCTTGGCATCAGCACTATTGTCAGGGTTTGGTGGTTGTATGTATGTGGGTTGGATGCCCAAGTGGGGCAGTCTCTGGATGGTCTTCCCTTCAGTCTCTGCCCCAAATTTTGACTCTGTATTTCTTCTTATAAATATTTTTGTTCCCTCTTCTAAGGACTGAAGAATCTGCACTTTGGTCATCCTTCTTCTTGAGCTTCATGTGGTCTGTGAATTATATCTTGGGTAACAAGCTTTGGGGCTAATATCCAGTTATCAGTGAATCTATAACATGTGTGCTTTTGTTTACACAATGGATTGCTACTCAGCTACTAAAAACAATGAATTCATGAAATCCATAGGCAGACAGCTGAACTAGAAAATGTCATCCTGAGAAATAAGACTTTTAATTTCCAAGCTGTTGGTGACCTTGGTTATAGCAGTAAAAAGAAAAATAAGTATGCCTATTGATATTAAATCTACTCTGAGTTGAATTATACACGTGACTTATATAAATATCCCAAACAATCATGATTTACTCAGTATAAGGCTAATTTTAGTTAGAAAAATGGATCACTGCCATTTTTCTTAAGGTTCTATAATGATCTTCTTAATTTGATTTTGACTTTTTTTTCAACAAATTTGTTTGTTTGTTTTGAATTTGACATATTTGTGGATGAAGTATAATAATCCAATATATGAATCCAATTTATAATGATAAAAGAACGCTAATTAGCATTATATGTCCTTAATCATTTTCATTTTCCTGTGTTTTAAATGTTCTGACTTCTCTCTTCCTTTGAAAAGGTTTCCTTTTATAATGTCAAATATATTTCTAAATTACAAAGCAGTAATCATTTGTGCTATACACTTTTACTTATTTTTATTTTTCCTAATTATATCTTGAGGTTTCTGTTTCTTTCTCCTTCCTTTCTTTCTTTGTTTCTTTCTTTGTTTCTTTCTTCCTTCCTTCCTTTCTTTCTTCCTTTCTTTCTTCCTTTCTTTCTTCCTTTCTTTCTTTCTGTCTTTGTTTCTTTCTTTTTATTTTTGTTTGTTAGTTTTGATTTTGTTGTTGAGATAGGGTTTTATCTTATATAAGACTCACGGATCTACCCTCCTCTGCTTACAAGCTCTGTAATTAAAGTCATATGCCACCTTGCCTGTTTTTCCCCCAACATTTTAAAGCCTTTGCTTTATGCTTCAGATTACCTCATGACTATTTCCATGAGATAATTTTGACCAATTCTGTACAAATAGCACACCCTCCAGTTCTGTCTATAATGGTAGGACTTTATTGTCTGTTGTGGCCAAATAACATTTCATTCTACAAATGTAGTAACTTTTCTTCACTCACTGGCTATTAGAGAAATGGCTACAACAAACATAAGACAGCAGCTAACTCTTTAGAATCCTGTCTTCATAACCTATATCCATACAGCCAGATTTACAGATCATGTGGTAATTATATCTTTAATCTCATTTGCATTTTGTAATGATTAGTTACGTTGAGATGGTTTTGTATAATTGTAGGTCATTATATACTATATATATATATATATATATATATATATATATATATATATATATAGTATGTAATGACAAAAGATCCTAAGAAAGAAAAAGCAATTTTGGATGAAAAAAACACAGTTGGAAGTATTTTCAAACATAGTATAAATTTAATCAAACCACTCTCGTTTTTGGAGAAGTACTTTAAATACATTTAAAGTAGAGAAAGTTTTTAGATAGATGTTGATGATTAAGGGTGTTCAGTATTTAATAAAATTTATAACTATCAAAATACCAAAACCAATGTGGAAACCTCCATGCACACTGTCTTTTGTACTGATGGTCTATTCTTCTTTAAATGAAGGAGATCATTTTGGAATAGCTATAGTAAGGAAGTGAGAGACATCTTGACATCTGTCTGTGAGAAGCTAAGGCCCTGCAATATTAGGTATTAACCTGAAAGCGTGAATAACCAGCAGATAATGTAAAGTCGGTTTCCCTTCACTAAAGTGTTTTTCAAAAGAAGACTGTAGCATATAAGAAATGTTAAGTTGGAGAATTAAGTGAAATATTGATTAAATTTCTAAGTCTAAGATAAAGAGAAAATTGTGATATTTTATATTATTTATCATCCCTTAAAACCTTTATGAGATCCCAAAAGGGAGTACAGCTATGTGGTATGCAGAGGTGCGGGAAAACTGGAAACAAAAGTAAGAGGGCAAACACACTCAATCCGAGATGGATTATCTTCTTCAGGCCTCTTTGGGACTCATGGAGCTATATAAAGAAAGGGGCCAGAGATTATGGGAGCCAATGGAAATGGAAGATACTAAGGGAACTTAATATCAGACACAATGGGGCACATGTGATTTCTATAACCAGTGAAATGGCATTGAAGTATTTTTCTGTTATGAGCAGTTGTGAATTCCAGATAGCTTCTGAGTTACAGATGGGAACTGTGTCTGCTTACCCTCTTAGTGCTTGGCTCCCATCTGACATGGACCTGTGCAGGCCTGTGCACGATGCCATAGTCTTCAGGAGTTCACATATACATCTGCCCCATTGTGTCTTTTACATACCAGTAATACAGTTACTTAGAAAAACTCAGATTTAGTTTAAATATCTGTGAAATTATAATTTTAATGTGACTTATAATACCTAAATTTGTTTGTTCATATTATGTATTTCATTGCATTGTTCAAGAGAGAAGTTACAGAAAAAGAGATTCTTTAAGAACAACATTTCCGTTCCAGTCTTATCATTTTTGTGTTTGGCAAACTCTGGAGTTTACACACAAAGTGCCTAATCTTATATTTAAATAAAATCATACAGCAGCAGCATCAAAACCAATATATGGAATATAAAGTATTATATGGTCTTATAAAGAATTTAAAAAAACAATCACTACTAAAATATTAATAGGAGAAGCACCGATTAATAACTAGAGTAACTCCCTTGCCCTTCCTCTTCCTTTCTTCTGTTTTTATCACCTAGCTCTGAGCAACAGCCAACTATTGTGTATTGCAAACTCAGCAATGGCATTGTCACCTTCATTGAAAGATAGATCATTACTTGGTTTACTTTATTTTCAAAATTATATGTATATATACATACATATATACTTACACACATACATGTACAAGTATATATAAATACATATACACAAACAAACATAGCTTTTGTATATGGATATTTTTATCATATTTATGTATATGTGTGGGTATTTATACATGTATATATATACATGTGTATATATATGATATATGTATGTATGAATGTCTGCTACAAGTGTTCAGTGCCCATGAAGGATAGAAGAGGACACTTTAAAAAAAAACTTGTGTACCTTAAAAGACTTCATTTCTGCTCCCCTCCCAAATCCAGCTATCTCATTGTCACTCCAACTTCATGGCTTTGACCTGCACCTTACTTAGCCAAGTCTACCCAACCCCCAACTCCAAGGATAAAGGGAGCTTTATTGTTTGTAAGGTATTAAATGGTATACAGCTTCAAAATGTTATAACAGAGTAAGGTTTATTAGTCTGTTGGTAGATGATGCAAAAGGCAAATGCGAAAGTGATTTAACATCTTTGACTTTCCACATTGCACTGACACATCATGGTTAAGAACTGAGAGAGAAACTTAATTTTTACAATTAAACTCTGTTTTATTATTAAAAAAAGATTAAGTTCCCAAAAGAGCCTTAGGATGAAGCTGAGCACCAAAGAGCCCAATGTATAGAAGATTAGGGTTTTCAGTCTTACTTATAGGAAATGAGTATCTGGAATACAGGAAATTAATCTCTATGAAAATTTTCAAGTGCTGAGCTTCTATTTGGTAGGCTGACAAATATAGCTACATACTATGAAGATAGTTTACCCCAATACTCTAGAATCAGCAACTTCTTGGGACCCTTAATATGCATATTTGAGTTTATTTATTTTTAGTGATACAGTCAATTAAATTTAAGGTCTTGTATATAATAGGCAAGTGCTCTACCACTGAACTATAATTCCAATTCCAAATTTCTTTTTTCTGGGCTGTGCTATGACAGAGTCACAGTATGTCTCATTAACTTCCCAGAGAGGTCTTGAAGTATAGCCTTCTTTGTTATGAAATTACATATCTGTGCTATGTACACTGATATTACACTGATTCATTTATTTCTATTCGTGATAAAATATTTTAAAATAAACCAGCAAACATGAGTAAAGGATTTCCTTACATCTCTAAGTAATAATAACAAAGTATCAAACCAAAGTGGAAGCCCTGGTAAGTCCAGTTTATAAGCAAAAGTACAGAAGTATCAAATGAGATTGGCCTCTGGATCTGGGGCAGTCCTGTGAGATTAAGAACTGAGCTCATGATACTTAACAGAAATGCCAAACTGAAAGCATTGGTATCAAATTGAATTCTAGAATATACATCTGCTGTCACAGAAGTAGCCCACACTGCAAAAGCCCACACATGCAGTGTCAGACATGCTCTGTGTGACAGTGTAAACAGATCAGGCATCATTTTTTTACTCTGAATCTATCAAAACACTGATTAGATCTGGAAAATCTCAGTTACACCCCCAATGCTGAAGAAGCTCTTGAGAGAGCTGATTTCGTCTTTGAATCAAGCTTTTGATTCAAATGTTACCACACAGACGGCTAAGCATTATATTAGCAGATTGTAAGTGGTTATCTGTAGATTATGAAAAGAAATTACTAAGTTAATTTTAAAACATGAAGAAATTTATGAGAACCATTGTCAATACACATGGAATTATTCAGAAAACAAATTAACAAACTGGACTCTGCTTCATAAAGACATGAGACTCAAAAGGGGAACCTTCTAGACAGAGTTTACAAGGTGCTAATGCCTTTTACTTTAGAAATGGAAACATTAAAACCAGTGCACAGCTTAATAAAAATAGCTGTCAATTCATCTTTAAGCAAATTAAACATTTATAGAACATTTAAGCTTTTAGAATCACCAGCCTCCCAGACACAGAAACTGCTACTTCTCTGAATCTTTCTTTGAAAAGATAAAGACCCAAGTCAGCCCTGTGGGGATTTGAAATTTTGGCTCCAGGGAGTCTGAGTGTTTTGCACATGAGAGTAGGATTCAATTATAATAGGAAGCACTTTTTTACATTACACTATTTATTTGTATTGGCAGTTCCTTTGGATCTGCATAAGTAATTAAATGTATTTTTTAATTTAGGATGGAAGATAGGACTCTAGATTTCTTCAATACAGATTACCATTGTGATTGAAATCTTAGTGGTTTTAATTAAACCATTAGTTTCCAAAAGTTACCAAAATTAAATTATTTCTTTTTTTGTACATGCATGTTTTCCCCTCATGCATGTTTTATTCCTTCCTAAAGAGTAAGACTTGGGTAAACAAGTCTTTTTTTTTTAACATTACCCAACACTATTCTTTTGGAACTAGGAAACTATATTTTTCTTTTCAGAATATATAGCAGTCTTAAATCTTGCCTTTTTAAAACATGTTGTTAAGCTCCAATGGATATTTTACCACCACAATATACAAACAGTACTTTTTTGGATATTTTTAATATGAACTTGTTTCTATTATAAGTTTAAAATGTCAAATCTTAAAACTCTTCAGCTAGATCACCATAGGTACACTACTGTTTATAAGGCCAAGAATTTGAGACTACATGGTCAATGGGTCCTAGGATGAAAATTACTCTTATTGTTCTGCTCAGTGAGCATAGCAACAAGATGACTCTAAATAATATCCTGCTATTCCCATAGATCGGTTCTGAACATCATTATAAAAGCTTCCATTAATATAGAGACCCCAGCTCCGAAAAAAAGAACAAAAAAAATATAGAGAGACGCAGGACTGGGCAATGTTCAAACAAGGAGAATATTAGGAAGATTCGATCTTAAATAAGTTGCCTTTTATAAAAGAGTTATTATCAAACTCTTCCACTTAAGGATTAGGGAATCTTCAGGGACAAGGAGGCAGGATGATTGATTATGAAAGCCAGTAGTATGACTTTCCGAAAAATGTTCTCCACACACAACAGAGATGATAATATATTTCATAGGGCTGTGTGTGTGTGTGTGTGTGTGTGTGTGTGTGTGTTGTATAATTTTGGATAAATATAAAATAATATGATTCCTTGATGTTTTATCAAACAAGCTTGATGCTCTCTGTCTCTTATTTCTCCTTCTGTGTTGACCTGCATTTCCCCTCCCCAGTTGATGCCCCACACCTTATTTTTCAGTAAGGTCATAGAAATGTAACTTCTGACCACAGAGATCATGGATCTTAAAGAGTCTACAATAATCAGATTGCTAGAACAGAATAATCCTTAACTTTGATTTCAATTATATCCTTACATCCACAGATAAGTGTAGCCACAACCCTTCATAAAAGAAGCCTCTTTTTAAAGCAATGGAAACCATCAAGAAAGAAAGAAAGAAAGAAGGAAGGAAAGGAAGAAAGAAAGAAAGAAAGAAAGAAAGAAAGAAAGAAAGAAAGAAAGGAAGGAAGGAAGGAGAAAAAAGAAAACACTACAACTGGACACAATGCAGAGATCAATAGATTATGCTTATCACAGCTCCAATGGATATAGCTACAAAGCTGCTTGCACTTTATTTGGCTCAGGAAATATAACAGAAGAGGAAGTGGAAAAATATGAGTCATAATACTAGGAAGCCTGTTACAAAACAATCTCTTCTAGATATGGCTGTACAAACAATACCAGACAATGGCAATATCCATAAACATGCTAATTAACAAGAGGTTAAATCTCAAGAATTCCAAACCTAAAGGAACTATAGGCAATTAATAACTGCTAAGAGAGAGAAAATTAGCCCCTCCAGGGAATAAGCTCCCAAATTGTTTATCTGTTATAAAATGGTGAGCCCTGAAATCACATGTGCAAAACAACAAAACCAAATCTGGCAAGTTTATCGATCTACTTAACAGCCTTGTCCAAGAAAAAGATAATACCAGTTTTAGAGACGAAGGAACATACAAGGAGTTTAAAGAAGGGGACCTGTGAGAGACTGGAAAGAGAAATGAGAAGAAATCAGGAAATAAGCTTATGTTTCAGTTCAAAATGAATAAGAAGTAACATGTTAGAATTTATACAAAGAAAGATAATTAAACCAAAACATACCCTCACAAAGAAAATAAATTCAATGACCTTTGATGACTTTTTCTTTTTTATTGAATACTTTATGTATTTATATTTCAAATATTATCCCCTTTCCCTGTTTCCCCCTCTTCCATCACCTTCCCCCCTGCTTTTTTAAGGATGATCCCCCTCACACCTACCCACCCCCACCTCATCACCCTGCATTCCTCTACACTGGGGAAACAAGCCTTCACAGGACCAAGAGCCTCTCCTCCTATTGATGCCAGACAATATTATCCTCTGATACAAATGTGGCCAGAGGTATGGGTACCTCAATGTGTACTCTTGGTTGGTGGTTTAATCCCTGGGTTCTCTAGGGGGTCTGGTTGGTGGATATTGTACTCAAACTTTTGGAAGCATTTGATTCTGTGACTCACATTCTACTTTTTTGAAAGAGATCTTGCTCTTGATGTAGTAAAACTAAAATCTTAATGTAACATTCTCTCTGAATAACGTGGTTGGTAGAATTTCTCCACAATTAGTTCCAGGCACCTTTGTTGTTCACCTTCTCCACTTAGAATATACTAACATTTGGGAAAGTGTATTTAGGTAATAGTTTCTTGCAAAAGGGACTAGATCACTTTACTAAGAATTAATTATATGGTCTAAATGAGTAAAATGGGAAACAGTAAGATATTAGAGAGTAACAAGAAAGGGTCATGCCCTGGAGATAAGAGAAAATTTCTAAGAGTTTCATTTTAATACCTACCACACATATCCTAAATTATCAAATGTAGGCTCAATCTAAGACCCATTTTCTTGGCTTCAGAGTCATCATCTAATTTTGTCAACTTAGGTCTTCATTTATATCTTCCCCTCAGCTAAACACACTCAAGTCTTCATATTAGTGAGTTTTTCTTCACGTACAATCTACAGCTTATAGTAGAAAGACATTGTTCATAGGTATTTGTCCCCTCCTTTCCAAATCTCCATTAGTAAACACTTTCATTTAGACATATAAAATATAATTGATATCATGCAATAGGCTCAAATTATTTTCATCTAAAGTTAGTTTTTTCTACCATTTGTGTCTATTTCTTGTGACTGTAAGCATTTGTTTTATTTTTATTTTCACTATACCAGCATAATAGTGAAAAAGCAGGATAGATACAGAAAATTACTAACAAAGTAAACATGTATTATTCCTAAAATTACCTAAAAATCAGTAATAGAGGAAATTTTTTTCTACCTACAAAAGACTATCAAGAGAAACCTTTTGCTTGAGTACATATTTAGGAACTCTAGGCCTACCACATGATGTCACTTTTGCCCCCGGATCTAGCTTCCAGCTACATATTTATATGTTGAAACTATAAATATCCAGTAGCTTAAAAAGTGACTGAATTTAAAGATTATACGCTTAAAGAATTGATAGTTTATAGCTATTTCATTAGCATGAAACCTGATCTGAGTTAACTTGGACCTTTACAAAAAGAAATAAGCCAGATACAAGATTATACCTAGAGACAATGGTTTAAACCTCAAACAGCATCTGTCTATAAAAAGAAAGATGAACAGAGACTTCAGCAGAAATCAGCATGGAGAGAATCTGAAAAAAATCAAAAAACAAACAAACAAACAAAAGTAGAAAAAAGCAAAAAGTCCTGCCTGGTATGACCAATAAACACTTTCTACTCTGAAAAGACGTGACAACTACACATTGTGAAAACTTTAGACAATTAATATAGATGACATTAAAATATCATCAAAATGAAAGTTTAATAAACTTCAGTGTGTGTGTGCTTCTATATGATTTTAAAATACTGTAGCTGAAAATAGATCAGCAGTATTAAGAATTAGCCAAAGGGTTTCTAAGAAAACTGGGAATGATATTACCCCAAAACAGAGTTATATCACCCCTAGGTAACCAAAAGATAACCAAAAGATGCTCTAACATCCCACAAATACATTTGCTCAGCTATGTTCATAGTAGCTTTATTTGTAAGAGCCAGAAAATGGAAACAATCTAGATGTCCTTCCACTAAAGAATGAATAAAGAAAATTTTGTACATCTACACGATGGAGTACTATTCGGCTATTAAATACAAAGACATGAATATTTCAGGCAAATAGATCATCCTGAGTGAGGTAACCCAATCAGAAAAGGACATATGGCATGTACTCACTTATAAGTGGATGTTAGTCAAAGAATACATGTACCATGTTTCACTCGACAGACACAAAGAAGCTAAACAAGGAAAAAAAAGCCCCAAGCGAGGGGTGCTTGAATCTCACTTAGAAGAAATACAATAACAAGAAGATTGAGGAGGACTCTTGGAGGAGGGGAGGGAGAGAGAGAGAGAGAGAGAGAGAGAGAGAGAGAGAGAGAGAGAGAGAGAGGAGGAGGAGGAGGAGGAGGAGGAGGAGGAGGAGGAGGAGGAGGAAGGAGGAGGAGGAGGAGGAAAATGGGGATGAATGGAGAGGAGTTCAATATCGGGTGTGGAGAAGGACAAGAGAGATAGCTAGACGGCCATGAAAGTGGATGGAAATCTGCAAGTGACAGGGGTGAGCAGTTGGGGCTGCATCTTCAGTGTGAGACACAGAATGGACGGGGTGTGACCACAGCAGTGACTCACAGTGTTGCGGATATGAAACCTGAGGAAGCTACCTCCTGTTGCCAGCCAGGAACCCCAGGGGAGTGACAGAGATGCCAATCCACCCACAAAACTCTGAACACCAAAATTACCCTGTCTACAAGACACGGAGGCATGAAGGATGGAGCAGAGACTGAAAGAATGGACAACCAATAACTGACCCAACAACCTGAGACCATCCCCAAAACAAATACGGATCCCTGACGCTATTAAAGATTCTATGTTATGCCTGTAGCTAGGAGCATGTCATCCTCTGTGAAGCTCCAACCAGCAGCTTACTCAGACAGATGCAGACACCCATAGCCAAACAGTGGATGGAACTTGGAGACTCTTATGTAACAACAGGAGGAAGGATTGAGGACCCAGAGGGGGATAGGAACTCCACAGGAAGACCGACACAGTCAGCTTCGCTGGACCACTGGGCCTCTTGGATCTGGACCACCAACCAAAGAACATTCATGGGCTGGACCTAGGCCTCCCCATACATATGTTTCAGAGGTGAAGCTTGATCTTCATGGGGTTCCCGATTAACTAGAGTGGGGCCAAAAGTTGTTGCCTGTACAAGGGATATGTTGTTCTAGCTGGGACGCCTTACCTGGCCTCAGTGAGAGAGGAAACACTTAACCTTGCAGAGATTTGAAGTTCCAAGGGGTACCCAGGGGTTCTCCACCTGCTCAAAGGAGAAGGGGAGAAGGGAGGGGCAGAGTTATGGAAGGAGGTAACAGGGTTGGGGCAGATCAGATCAAAGGATGAAAAATAAAAGTAAAAAAAAGGAAAGTTAAAAGGAAAGAAAGGAAGGGAGGGAGGGGAGAGGGAGGGGAGAGGGGAGAGGAGAGGAGGAGAGAGGAGAGGGAGAGGGAGAGGGAGAGGAGAGGGAGAGGAGAGGGAGAGAGGGAGGTAGAGAGGGAGAGAGAGAGAGAGGGAGAGAGGGAGAGAGGGAGAGGGAGAGAGGGAGAGGGAGAGGAGAGGAGAGAGAGAGAGAGAGAGAGAGAGAGAGAGAGAGAGAGAGAGAGAGGAGAGAGAGAGAGAGAGAGAGGAGAACTGCCAAAGGATTTCACGAAGAAGAGCATTCAAAGACTAAGAGCAGGCAGAGCAATGTCAGGTCCTTTCAGGGTTAAATGCACTTACCAGAAGACATAGGAATTCTGTTTCCTCACAGCATGAGTATTGAAACACAGTTTAAAAGTCTCCTGTAGGGCTGCAGAGATGCCTCTCTAGCTAAGAACATGTGTTATACTTGTAGAGGACCTGGGTCCAACTCTAAGCACCTCCGTAAGTCAGTTTATAAATTACAACTGCTTCTTAATCCAAAGATTAAGTGGGTCTCTATCCCTCAGGCACATACACACATACAGACATACATGTACCCATGTAGAGACACATGTGCACATAAATAAATCATAATAAAAATATTTTTAAAAGATAACTTATTTGCATTTCCCAGAAGAACATTAAAGAATATAAATTGCCAAAATATTTCATATTACTACCAGTGATATAGAGGCCTGACATTTAAAACAAGAGGATAATATTGATCAATAAAAATATACTCAACTAGGATTTAAAACGTGAAAACCTTTGCTAACATGTTGAGTAAAAGGAGACAAGAAAGTGTACTTGGTAGTATTATAGTTGAGTGAAATTCTAAAAGTCAAACTCAGACACATTTCTAAATGACAACCATTAGAAAATATACTTTTGTGACCTAAAGGAAAACATCTCTGGTTTTACTGCAGGGGTGACAGTGGGACAGAGTAACATCATAGTGAGCATGATTCTCACTATACTCTTAAATGGGGAGTTCTCCATTCCTGTAAGCCAAAATGTCAGTGTTACAATCTAAGTAAGCAAGGGGTTGAGAAATAAGCTTTCAGTGTGCACACCATTTATTATGCTCGGAGCATTCATGGAGCCTTTGTGTGCTTTAGGTACACAATCCCACTTAATCTTCACAGTATCCCCCAACAAGACACTTGTATTTTCCCTACTGAGTGATGACAAAAGAACGTTTAGAGCGTGTAGCTAATTATTTATTTATTTAGTTTTGAGTCAAGGATTACTTAGTATTTTCTTAAACTTTATAGAAAGCTAAATAATTTACTAAATCTTACTTTCTAAATTACCTTTTCTTGGCATTGAATCTAGTCAATTTCTTGTGAAATGAAAACTTGAAAATCAATACATTTGCTTAATAATATGCCATTTCTTGAATACATGCTTCTTCCGATTTAAAAAGGCCAGATGATGGCTTCCACAGTTATGAAATGTAAAGTAAAAACAAAGAAAAACCAAACAAGAAAGTTAAAAAGTATTTTACTCTTAAATGGAAATTACACATTAACCTTTATACTACAGGATATAAATTTTTACAAAGATGATAGTTCTATATTTAAGTTATTGTTCTTTTAGGAATATACTCAAAAGAATTTAATGTGCAAATACTAATGCAAAATAACATTTGAAACACACTTTCTGAAAGAGAAAACTTGATTGTAATTAAAGATAATATTTTATTTAAAGAATGTCATGTTGATGGTAGCAGGTTGGACTTACCAAAATCTGTGTTATTTAAAAGGACCTTCAAAGGGATATAATTGATCATCTTTAAATTTCCATTTTTTATTATTAATTAATTTTTTATTTATATTTCAGATGTTGCCTCCCCTCCTGGTCCCACTTCCAGAATTCTACATTGCATTTCTCCCTCCCCTTTGCCTTTGATAGGGTGTACCTCCCCTATGGACATGCTCCTTCCTTATGCCATCAAGTCAATAGAGGATTAGGTACATCCTCTCTAACTGAATTCAGACAAGGAAGTCCTCTGCTATATGTGTGCAGGAGACCTCAGACCAGCCTGTAAATGCTCTTTGGTGGAGGGCTTAGTCTCTACGATCTGCCAAGGGTCCAGTTAATTAACACTGTTGGAATTTCTATAGGGCTCCCGTCCCCTTCTGCTCCTTCAATCTTTCCTCTAACTGTTCCATAGGGGTCCCAGACTTCAGTCCAATGGTTGGCTGCAAATATCTAGATATGTATCAATCAGATGCCGGTAGAACCTCTTTGAAGACAGACATGCTAGACTCCTGAATGCAATTATATTATAGTATCAGTAATAGTGTTAGGGTTTGGTGTCTGCCCATGGAATATATCCCAAGTTGGTTACTGGTTACTGGGCAGCCGTTCCTTTAGTCTCTGCTTCAATTTTGTCCTGGCATTTCAGGGACAACTCTGGGTAAGAAATATTTGAGTGGGGTTGGTGAACTGATCTATCTACTAGAGGAGGTCTCTTCAGGTTCCCTCTGGGACATTTTGGCTATAGTCACCCCATTGTGTACTAGAAGCCTCTCATATCACTTGTCCATTGGTGAGAGTAGGTTGTTGAAGTCTTCCACTATTATTGTGTAATGTTCAATTTGTGTTTTGAGCATTAGTAACATTTCTTTTATGAATGTGGGTGCCCTTGCATTTGGGGCATAGATGTTCAGAATTGAGGCTTCATTTTGGTGAAATTTGTTTAGGATACATATGAAATGCCCTTCCCCATCTCATTTGTTAACTTTTGGTTGAGAGTCTATTTTATTGGATAATATAATAGCAACTCCAGCTTGTTTTGGGGTGCCATATACTTGAAAAACTTTTCCAGCCTTTTAATCTGAAGTAGTGTCTGTCTTTGTCACTGAAGTCTATTTTTTGTATGCAGCAAAATGCTGGAGCCTGTTTATGTAACCAGTCTGTTAGCCTGTGTCTTTTTTTTTTTTTTGGACTTGAGTCCATTGATGTTGAGAGATATTAAAGACAGATGATTGTCAATCTCTTCTTTTCGTTTTCTTGTGAGATGATTAATTTTGTGTGGTTTTTTTGGATGCAGTTACCCTCCTTGTATTGGACATTTCATTCCAATATCTTTTGTAGGGCTGGGGTAGTAGAAACATATTGTTTAAATTTTATTTTCTCATAGAATATCTTTGTTTCTCCATCTATGATGATTGAAAATTTTGCTGGGTATAGTATCCTGAGCTCGCCTTTGTATTCTCTTAGGGTCTGTATGATATCTGTCAAGGATCTACTATCTTTTAGAGTCTCTGTTGAGAAGTCTGAAGTAATTCTGATAGGTCTGTCTTTATATGTTACTTGGCCTTTATTTATCCCTTACAGCTTTTACTCTTCCTTCTTTGTTCTGTGCATCTACTGTTTTGATTATTATGTAATGAAAGGATTTTCTTTTCTCATCCAATTTAGTTAGTGTTCTGTAGACTTCTTGCATATTTATAGCCATTTCTTTTTTTAGATTAGGAAAGTTTTCTTCTATGATTTTGTTGAAGATATTATCTGGACCTTTGAGATGGGATTCTTTACCCTTTTCTATTCCTATTATTTGATCTTTTCATTGCGTCTTGAATTTCCTGGATATTTGGTATTAGGAGATCTTTACACTTTGTATTTTTTTGACTGATGTGTTAATAATTTCTATGGTATCCTCTACGGCTGAGATTCCACTTCTATCTCTTGTATTCTGTTGGTGATGCCTGCATCTGCAGCTCCTGATCTCTTTCCTAAATTGTCTATTTTTAGGATTGTCTACCCTTAAGTTTTCTTTATTGTTCCTATTTCTATTTTTAGTTCCTGGACAATTTTGTTCAATTTCTTCACCTGCTTGTTTGTATTTTCCTATATTTTTCAAGGGGTGTATTTGTTTCTTTTTTAAGAATTTCTACCTGTTCACCTGTGTTCTCCTGTATTTCTTTAAGGGAGTTCTTTATATCTTTCTTAAAGACCTCTATTGTATTCCTAAGATTGGATTTTAAGTCACTCTTTTGCTTTTCTGGCTTGCTGTCCTGGCAGAACTGGGCTGTCTTAGTGCTTAATTTCATTGAGTTCTGTCTCTTAGGAGCCTGTACTTGACTCTGGCCCTCTGCTTATCTCTAGTGTTAACTGACTGGGTGTCTCAGACTAGAGCCAGCCTCCTTGGAGGCAGTGCTCTCTCTGTTAGTGGGCCTATTACGACTCTGGTTAAAACAGACCTCCTGTGTTCCTGATTACTGCACATCTCCAGAGAAGTAGGCAGGCATTTTTTCCTAGTTAATTTGTGCCTTCTGGGAGGCAGACAAGCTGAAGGGTATGGGAGGGTATAAGGCCCAGTGATCTGGCCTGTATAAAGAAGCAAACCAATAGGAAGGTGGCACTCTGCATGGTGGGTGGACCATGTCAGCTCTGCTCTGTGTCTTTTGTGCTGCATGGGTGGGTATCAAGCCACTGATTTAGCCTGGGGAGGAAGCCAAGGGGCATCCTTCAAAGTTTCATTATAAAGTGGACGCTTCAATTACTAGGTTATAGCATTTTATTTACAAGCATTGAAATAGAAATATTTTAAAATACAGAATGAAAAAGTGATTGTGGTTCTGACATTTAAGAGTGTAATATTTATCTTCTGTTCTTTTGTACAAAGCTTTGTGATTATGGATAGGATTAATCCTAATGGAGCAACACAAATTGGTTTCCCCAAAGAAAAGTGGCATATGAGCACAAAACTACTAATGCCCTCATCTGACATTATAGGCAATAACAGATGCCAGCATGCTTCCCTTCCAAAGGCACCCTCTGCTCATTAACCTATGGGTGACAATGGTGGAGGCAGCTCAGAAGCTACAGTGAGGTAAGCAAGACCAAGTCCCCCCTGTTCAGTATCTATTTCTAATTTCACATGAAAAGAAAATGGTTTTGAAATCATTAAAAGACATCAGGAGAGTCACAAATCACTGAAATATTTCCTTCTGAAAGATGCTTCAGGGAAGTGTATTAATCCTCTCATTGTAGTTCAGCCTCATGAAGTAAACCAAGTAAATTTTTACACTATTTATAGTGACTGCCCATATTTTCTTACTTTTACTGCATATGTGTGTTCCTATGTGTGGGAATGCTTGAGGTCATACTGGGTCATGCCTCCCTGCTGGGAAGGGGCATACCTTTTGAATGTTGCCAGGGGTGGGGGAGGAAAAACAAATCCAAAATGAGGATTCTACAGTGGTTCCATGTCTCCTCTCTGGATACCCAGGCATTGTTGTTATACTGTAGACAGGGGAAGTCTGGAATCTGGATTCTGAGGTCATCCTTCTTGAGCTTCATGTGGTCTGTGGAGTGCATATTGGAGAATTCTAGCTTTTGGGAAAATATCTACTTATCAGTGAGTGCATACCTTGTGTGTTTTTTTTTTTTTTGTGATTGGGTTACCTCACTCAGGATGATATTTTCTAGTTCCAACCATTTGACTATGAATTTCATGAAATCATCGCTTTTGATAGCTAAGTAGTACTCCATTGTGTACATGCACCATATTTTTGGTATCCATTCCTCTGTTGAAGGGAATCTGGGTTCTTTCCAGCTTTGGCTATTATAAATAAGGCTGCTAAGAACATAGTGGAACATGTGTCTTTTTGTATGTTGGAGCATCTTTGGGTTATATGCCCAGGAATGGTATAGCAGGGCCCTCAGGTAGTATTACGTCCAATTTTCTGAGGAACCTCCAGACTGATTTCCAGAGTGGTTGAACCAATTTGCAGTCCCACCACAATGGAGGAGTGTTCCTCTTTCTCCGCATCCTCACCAGCATCTGTTGTCACCTTAGTTTTTGGTCTTAGCCATTTTGACTGGTGTAAAGGTGAAATCTCAGTGTTGTTTTGATTTGCATTTCCTGGATGACTAAGAATGTTGAACATATCTTTAGGTACTTCTCAGACATTCGATATTCCTCTGCTGATAATTCTTTGTTTAACTCTGTACCTCATTTTTAATAGGGCTATTTGACTCTCTGGAGTCTAACTTCATGAGTTATTTGTATATATTGAATATTAGCCCTCTATGAGATATAGGATTGATAAAAATCTTTTCCCAATCTGTTTGTTTCTGTTTTGTCCAAAGGACAGTGTTCTTTGCCTTACAGAAGCTTTGCAATTTTATGAGGTCCCATTTGTTGATTCTTGATCTTAGAGCTTGTTTTGTTCAGGAAATTTTCCTAAGGGCCCATGTGATCAAGACTTTTCCTTATTTTTCTTCTATTGGTTTGAGTGTACCTGATTTGATGTGGAGGTCATTGATCCACTTGGACTTAAGTGTCATACAGGGCAAAAAGAATGGATCAATTTGAATACTTCTACATGCTGCCCTCCAGTTGAACCAGCACCAATTTTTGAAAATGCTATCTTTTTTTTCACTGGATGGTTTTAGCCCCTTTGTCAAAGATCAAGTGACCATAGGTGGGTGGGTTCATTTCTTGGTCTTCAATTCTATTCCCTTGATCTACCTGCCTGTCTCTGTACCAATACCATAGAGATTTTTATCACTATTGCTCTGTAATACAGCTTGTGGTCAGGACTGGTGATTTCCCCAGAATTTCTTTTATTGTTGAGGATAGATTTGGCTATTCTGGTGTTCATTTTTTTAATTCCAAATGAATGTAGAAATTGCTCTCTCTAACTCTATGAAGAATTAATTTGGAATTTTGATAGGGATTGTACCAGATCTGTAGATTGTTTTTAGCAAAATGGCCATTTTTACTATATTAATCCTGCCAATACATCAGCGTGGGAAGTCTTTCCATCTTCTGACAGCTTCTTCAACTTCTTTCTTCAGAAACCAGAAATTCTTGTCATACAGATTGTTCACTTCTTTCTTTAGAGTCACACCGAGGTATTATATCTTATTTGTGAATATTGTGAAGGGTGTCATTTCCCTAATTTCTTTCTCAGCCATTTGAGTAGATGATGGTTACTACTGATTTCTTTAAGTTAAATTTATACCCAGCAACGTTGCTGACGTTGTTTATACAGCTTAGTTCTCTGGTGACACTTTTGGGGTTATTTACTTATACTATCATATCATCTGCAAATAGTGATATTTTGACTTCTTCCTTTCCAATTTGTATCTCTTTGACCTCCTTTTGTTTTCTGATTACTCTGACTAGGACTTCAAGTAATATATTTCTTAAGTAGAAAGAGTGTGGTCAGCCTTGTCTAGTCCCTGATTTTAGTGGGATAGCTTCAAGATTCTTTCCATTTAGTTTGATGTTTGCTACTGGTTTGCTGTGTATTGTTTTTACTATGTAAAGGTATTGGTCTTGAATATCTGATCTTTCCAATACTTTTAACATGAAGAGTGTTGAATTTTGTCAAATGCTTTTCAGTATCTAATGAGATGATCTTGTGGGTTTTTTTTCCTTTGAGTTGGCTTACATAGTGGATTTCATTGAGGTATTTCCATGTATTGAACCATCCCTGCATCCCTGGAATAAATCCTACTTGATCACCATGAGTGATCATTTTGATGTGTTGTTCGATGTGGTTTGTGAGAATTTTATTGAGTATTCTTGCGTTGATATTCATAAGGGAAATTTGTCAGAAGTTCTCCGTATTTGTTGAGTATTTGTGTGATTGAAGCATAAGCGTAATAGTGCCTTCATAGAAAAATTGGGTGATGTTCTGTCTGTTTCTATTTTGTGGAATAGTTCGGAGAGTTTTGGTATGAGGTCTTCTATGAAAGTCTGATAGAATTCTGCATTAAACCCATCTAGTCTGGGCTTTGTATGGTTAGGAGGCTTTTAATAACTGCTTCTATTGCTGTAGGAGTTATGGGACTATTATGGGACTGGTGATGGTTTATCTGATTCTTCTTTAACTTTAGTTCCTGGTATCTATCTAGAAAATTGTCCATTTCCTCCAGATTTTCCAGTTTTGCTTAATATAGGATTTTGTAGTAGGATCTGATGATTTCTTTGAATTTCCTCAGATTCTGTCTCCCATTTCATTTCTGATTTTGTTAATTTAGACACACTCTCTGTGCCTCTAGTTAGTCTGGCTTAGGGTTTATCTATCTTGTTGATTTTCTCAAACAACCAGCTCCTTGTTTTGGTGATTCTTTGTATAGTCCTTTTGGTTTCTACTTGGTTGATTTCAGCCCTGAGTTTGATTATGTCCTGCTTTCTACTCCTCTTGGTTGTATTTGCTTCTTTTTGTTCTAGAGCTTATAGGTGTGCTGTCAAGCTGCTGTTTCCTGTTTCTTTTCGGAGGGACCAGCAGCTATGTGTTTTCCTCTTAACACTGCTTTCAATGTATCTCTTATGTTTTAGTATGATGTGCCTTCATTGTCATTAAATTCTAGAAAGTCTTTAATTTCATTTTTATTTCTTCTTTGACCAAGTTATCATTGAATAGAGCGTTGTTCAAATTCCATGTGTATGTCGGATTTCTGTAGTTTGTTTTTATTGAAGACTATCCTTAGTTTATCTTAGTTTAGATCCTAGGTGATCTGCTAGGATGCATGGGATTATTTCAATCTTCATGTATCTGTTGAGGCCTCTTTTGTGACTGATTATATGGTCAATTTTGAAGAAGGTACCATGAGGTGCTGAGAAGAAGATTTTAGGATGAAATGTTCTATAAATATCTGTTAAATCCATTTGGTTCATTAAACTATTAGTTTTTCTATGTCTCTCTTTAGTTTATATTTCCATGATCTGTCCATTGATGAGAGAAGTGTGTTGAAATCACCTACTATAATTATGTGAAGTTCAATGTGAACTTTGAGTTTGAGTAAAGTTTCTTTTATGTATGTAGTTGGCACTGTGCACTCAGCATTGTCTGCACTTCTGTGAAACCAGCTCTCTCCCCCAGGGGATTTGGGTACAGAGAGTTGTTGGACTCGTTAAGTTCTGGGTACAGGCAGAAACCAGAAAGTTCCTCTGACTGACTGCTCCTATGTTCCTGTTTCCAGAAAGCACTAGGCAGGTTCCTCTTGGGCCAGGAATGTGAGCCGAAGTGGCCTTCTCCCCTGAGCTCTGAGGATTGTCCAGACTTCTGCAAGTCCATCTCTCTTCCCCACAAGATTTGGGTAACAATCTGAATCCCTCTTAACGGTTCTGTAAATGACAGGATCTGGAGGTATTCATAAAAAGTTACAGAATACTAACCTTAGCTTCTGTTTTTTAGATGAGATTAAGAAAAAAATATTTTTATATGCTAAAAATTTTAAGACAAAAAGCTATATACATATATCATACATATATATGTATACATTTAAACATATACATATATATTTACTGTACACATGATACTTTTTGTTATATAATGTCTTGTTTTAGTGTTTATTAACAATTCTCACTTTACCTTTTTTTCTGTGTTAGAACTTTTTTTTTTAATTTTTAGTCCTGTAGAGTTTTATGTCCTACATTTTCAAGCTGATACTCCTGCCTTCTGGGAACCCACAGAATTTAGCAGACTTGGTTCAGCTCTTCCGTGTCAGTGATCCTTCTCTCTTCCATCTGAACTGACATGAGCACTCTGGATTGTCATGTTGTGCACCCACCCTACAGCTCTGTCTGTCTCTCAGAGAGCCTGCTTTAACCTGGGACACATAGCTTTGCCTGCCTCCTAGGCAGCTTGCTGAAACTGGGAAAACCCAGGCCAGTCAACACCAAAGAAAACCATATGGCAAGACATAAGAACTAGAACATAATCAACAGAAGCCAATTCAATATGACGTCATCAGAATCCAGCTCCTCTACTATAGCAAGGCCTGGATATCCTAACACACCAGAAGAACATGATTTTAACCTTAAATCCCATCTCATGAAGATGATAGAAGCCTTTAAAAAGAAAATTAATAACTCCCTTAAAGAAATACAGGGAAACACAGGCAAGCAGGTAGAAGCCCTCAATGACTAAACAAATAAATCGCTTAAAGAAATACAAAAACAAAACAAAACAAAACAAAAACAATCAAACAGGTAAAGCAAATGAACAAAATGGTCCAAGACTAAAAATAGAAATAAAGCCAAAAACAAAAACACAAATGGAGGCAATACTGGAGATAGAAGACCTAGGAAAGAAAACAGGAACTTCAGACACAAGCATAGACAACTCATATAAGAGATGGAAGAAAGAATTCGAGACATAGCAGATACCATAGAAGAAATAGGTATATCAATCAAAGAAAATGCAAAGTGTTAAATGTTTGCAGCCAAAAACATTCAGGAAATTGGGAACACAATGAAAAGACCAAACCTAAGAATAATAGGAATAGAAGATGGGGGAGTTTCCAAGTTTAAAGGGCCAGAAAACATCTTCAGCAAAACCATAGAAGAATTCTCTAACCTGAAGAAAGAGATGGGAATAAATATACAAGAAGCTTACAAAACACAAATAGATTGGAACAGAAAATAAATACTTCCATCATAATCAAAACATTAAATGTATAGAACAAAGGAAGACTATTAAAGATTGCCAAGAAAAATAGTCAAAACATAAAAGCAGGCCTATCAGAATTATACCTGACTTTCCACAGAAACTCTGAAAAGTAGACTGTAAGAGACCACAGATGTGAGCCCAGACAATGACACCCAGCAGAACGCTCAATCAACATAGATGGGGAAGACAGTATAGTTTGTGATAAAACCAAACATAAACAATATCTTTAAACTAATCCACAGATTTAAACTCTGACACAAAGATGGTAACTACATGAAAGAAAACAAAAGAAATTAATCAGCCCACACCAAAACCAAAAGAAGAGAGTCGTCCACACTCAGGATCAACTTTAAAGTCTGATGATTAAAAATCGTTGGTCATTACTACCTTTCAATCTCAGTGGAGTCAACTCCACTGAGACACAGGCTAACAGATTGGATTAGTAAAAAGGATCCATCTTTCATATGCATAGTAGAAAAATATTTCAGCAACAAAGATAGACACTTTACCTAGAGCAAAGTGAAGGAAAAAGGTTTTCCAAGAAAACAGACCCTAGAAACAAGCTGGAGTAGCCATTCTAATATCTAATAAAATAGACTTTCAACCAAAAGTGATAAAAAAAAATGAGAAAGGATATTTCACACACATTAAAGAAAAAATCCACCAAGATTAAGTCTGAATTCTGATCTTCTATACCCCAAATGCAAGTCACCCACATAAAAAACAAACAAAAAATATTTTACTAAATCTCAAACCACATATTGAATCCCACACAATAGTAATGGGAGAATTCAACAGCCCAATCTTACAAATGGACAGGTCATAAAAACAAAAAAATAAACAACAACAACAACAAAAAAAAACCAATAAAACTCACAGATGTTACAAAACAAATAGATTTAACAAAAATCTAAAGAACTACTCAACCAAAGCAAAAGGAAATACCTTTTTCACAGCATTTCACAGTATATTCTCCAAAATTGGCCATATAATTTCACACAAGGCAAGCCTCAACAGATACAAGAATATTCAAATAAACCTTGGCAGCCTATGATATCACAGGGACTAAGACAACTTCACCAACAACAGAAATAACAGAAAACACACATAGTGATGGAAACTGAATGACTCAATGAAAACTTGGTCAGAAAAGAATTAAAGAAGGATGTTAAAGACTTTCTACAATTCAATCACAGTGAAAGTATAACATATCTAAACATATGAGACACACCGAAAGTAGTTCTAAGAGGAAAATTCATAGCACTACGTGCCTTCATAAAGAAATTGGAGAGATTTCATACTAGCAACTTAATAGCAAATCTGAAAGTTCTAGAATAAAAAAAGTAATTATATCCAAAGAGAAATAGACGGCAGGAAATAGTAAAACTCAGGACTGAAATCAACCACTCAGAAACAAAGAGAACTGTGCAGAGAATCAACAAAAACAAGAGCCGGTTCTTTTGAGAAAATCAACAAGATATACTTCGCCAAACTTTATAAAAGGCACAGAGTCCAGTATCCAAATTAAAAATCAAAATCAGAATGAAAAAAATGGGAGACATAACAACAGATGTTTAGAAAATTAAGAAAATCATTAGGCCTTACTTTGAGAGTCTATATTCAACAAAACTGGAAAACATAAGCAGAATGGATGAATTTCTAGACTGATACCCATATCGAAATTACATCAATATCAGGGAAACCATCTAAATAGTTTCTTAACCCCCAAGCCAACAGAAGTAGTCAATGGCTGCCCCCCACAAAGCCCAGGGCCAGATGGCTTTAATGTAAATTTAAATTAAACGTAGAATGTAAAAATGTAGCTCAAAGAAGAGCTAATATCAATACTCCTCAAATGATTCCACAAAACTGAAACAGAAAGAATACATAAATTATTCTTTGAGGCCACAGTTACCCTGATATCTAAACCATGTATAGACCCCCAAAATGAAAATGAAAATCAAATAAAGTTCACTTATGAGTATTGACACAAAAATACTCAATAAATTTCTTGCAAACTGAATCCAAGAACACATCATAAACCTCATTCACCAGTATCAAGTAGGTTTCATCTCAAGAGAGCAGGGATGATTTAGTATACTAAAATCCATCAATATTATCCAATATGTAAACAAACTCACAGAATAAAGTCACATGGATATCTGATTAGATTCTGAAAAGGCATTTGTCAAAATCTAACAACCCTTCACGTTAAAAGTCTTGGAGAGATCAGAGACAAAAGACACATACTTAGATAATACAAGCAATATAAAAAAAAGCCTCTCTCAAGTTAAATGAGAGAAACATGAAGCGATTAGGCTGCCTAATCTCTCCCTATCTATTCAATATAGTACTTGAATTTCTAGATAGAGTAATAAGACAACTAAAGGAAATTAAAGGATTAGAAATTGGAAAGGAAGAAGTCAAGGTATCACTATTTGTGGATGTTATGATAGTATAGATGTATAAGTGAACCCCAAAATTCTACTAGAGAACACTTATAGCTGGTAAAAATTTGCAGCAAAGTTGCTGGATACAAAATTAACTCAGAAAATCAGTAGTCTTTCTTTATACAAATGAAAACAGGGTAAGGAATAAATTGTGAAAATAGTATACTTTAACTGTAGCCACAAATATCTTGGTGTAACTCTAACCAGAAAAGTGAATGATCTATCCATATGACAAAACTTCAAGTCCTTGAAGGATAAAAATGAAGAAGACTTTAGAAGAGAGAAAGATCTGAAGATTACCCATGCTCATGAATCAGTATGTTCAAATTAGTAAAAAATTAGTAAAAATGGCCCTTTTATGAAAAGCAAACTACAGATTCAATGCAATTCTCATCAAAATTCCAACACATGTTTTTACAGTACTTGAAAGAGAAATTTTCAAGTTCATATGGGAAAACAAAAGTCCGATGAGAGCCAAAATAAACCTGTACAATAAAAGAACCTCAGGAGAAATCACCATTCCTGACCTCAAGCCATTCTACAGAGTAATAGTGAAAAAACTGCATAGTATTTGTTCAGGAACAGACAGGTTAAACAATGGAATCTACTTGATGACCCTGAAATAAACCCACACAACTATTAAAACTTGATATTTGACAAAGAGTCAAAACCATACAAAGGAAAAAAGAAACCATCTTCAACAAATGGTGCTGATCTAAGTTGTTATCTGTATGTAGAAGAAGGCAAATAGATCTTTATTAATTACTCTGCACAAAACATTATGTCTGATTGGATCAAGGATCTCAACATAAAATCTTATTTACTGAATCCAATTGAAGAGAAAGTAGAAAATAACATTGAACACATTGCTACAAGAGACAATTTTCTTAACAGAACACCAATGGCTCAGGCTCTAAGACCAATAACTAATGAATGGGACCTCATGAAACTGAAAAGCTTCTGTAAGGCAAACAACAGTGTCAATAGGACAAAATGACAGCCTAGATGTTGGAAAAAATATCTTTGCCAACCCTATATCCAATAGAGGGCTAATATCCAAAATATATAGTGGCTAATATTGAAACATATAAAGAACCCACTAAGTTAGTCTCCATCTGACCAAATAACCCGATTAAAAAATGTAGAAAAGAGATAAACAGATAAGTCTCAATAGAGGAATCTCAAGTGGCTGAGAAGCACTTAAAAATTGGTGAAGAGAATTAGCCCTTGAGGAATGCAAGTCAAACAACCCTGAGATTCCACCTCATACCAGTCAGAAATAAAAAGAGCAGGTGAGAAATGCCACTGCAAGTTCACCTCAACACTGCTGCAAGCTCCTTTAATACCTTTCACTTGCTCCCCATTGGACTTAAGAAAACTTCTCTTCTAAATAGCAGTTCCTGATTGGTTGGCATTGTCTGCAGCAGCAATCCTTGGTCTCTCAGGAAGTCCCCAATTAGGTCCTCCTACAAGAGATGCTTTTGTAGCTACATGGCCCCCAGAGTTTACATGGAGGTGGCTGTACCATTCCTGCTATGTTCCTCCATGGATGTAGGGATAGGAAACTTGTACCTGGAAATTAAGCTGGTGTTTTCTCAGAAAATTGGAAATAGTTTTACCCTGAAGATCCAGCTATACCACTCCTGAGCATATATCCAAATGCTACTCTACCATACTACAAGGAAAAGTCCTCCACTGTGTTCATAGCAACTTTATTAGTAAAAGCCAGAAACTGGAAGCAACCTGACGTTTCTCAGCCAAAGAATGGATAGAGAAAATGTTTTTCATTTACAAAATAGAATACTATTCAGATATTAAAAACAAGGACTTCATGGATTTTACAGGCAAATGGATGAAACTAGAAAATATTATCCAGAGTGAGGTAACTGAGGCCCAAAAACACATACATGGTGTGTACTCAGTGACAAGTAGATATTACCCATAAAGTACAGAATACCCATTATTTACCCAAAAGACCCAAGAAGTTAAACAAGAAGGAAGACCCAAGTGAGAGTCCTTGATTCCCATACCGAAATGGGGACAAAATAATAATCAAATGCAGAGGAAAGGAAGAACCAAGGTGGGAGAGAGGTGGGGAAGGGGAATAGGAAGATAGGCCCAGAGGGCCAGTAAAGTGAATGGAAATCTGTAGTTGCTGGGGATGGTGGTGGAGCAAATCTCTAGGCAGTCTCAGAGACCTGGGCTAGAGGAGGGTCCCAGGAGTCAATGCAGGTTACTTTAGCCAAAATGTCCAACAGTGAGAATGTGGAACCTGAAGAAACCACCTCCAGTAGCCAGACAGGATCCCAAGTAGAGGGATGGGAAACCAATCCACCTAAATTTTTTTGACCAAATGTTCCTTAGTGCTGTCTAAAAGAAATGCAGGCAAAAGAGAGGTCTCAGAATTTTTTGTACATTGTTGAACTACAAATCAGTAAGTAGTCTACATCAGTACTCTCATCGGAAATTAGGCATCCTTCACTGAAAACAAGATATCAAATGTCAAGTCTCCAGAACTGTGAGGGTTATATTTCTGGTATTGGTAAACCATTCAAAATATGTGGCACTTCATTATAAGCAGTTCAACTTACTAAAGCAGATCGATGTTTGGCACTATTTAAACAAACCTTTCTCTATCATTGAGAAGTCCCCATGCTAAAGCATATTAAAGACACATAAATATTCCGTGATCTTCATAGACAACAAGAAAGTAAGGTATTTATTGGTAATTATTAATACTTTCCATCTAGCTATGATGATTGACTATTATCTAGAGAGATACATTTTCAGAATTATAATATGTGGCATGCATATAGTATGTGGAATTTTGTTTATTGTCAAGAAGGACCCACATTGTAGATGAAGAGATTTGGGTTTCAGAACCACATGGAACACACAAAGGACACTGCAAACAGCAGCACGCCAGCAATAGCAGAGAGTAAATTCACATTCTCATAATGTGCCCACACACATGGATTCTAGGTCTATGCTTAGTGTAGTCATCCTATAATGGTTGACTCTAGGATAAATTATCTTTAATAGAGGTGGAGATGTGATGCTACAATAAAAGCAAGGCATAATCATGAGGATCAATCTCTGGTGCAATGGGAAAAGTTAACTCTCTCTCTCTCTCTCTCCTCCCCTCCCTCCCTCCTCCCTCCCTCTCTCCTCCTCTCTCTCTCTCTCCTCCTCCCTCCCTCCCCTCCCTCCCTCCCTCCTCCTCCCTCCTCTCTCTCTCTCTCTCTCTCTCTCTCTCTCTCTCAGAATAATAGTTCTTAGAACCCTGCAATCAGTGAGAGACCCAGGGATCCCAGTAAAGGTGTCAAATGGAAAACAACTGAGGACCTTAACTGAAAACCTGGGTGTGTTCCCTCCCAAATACCACCAATAGGATCTCACAGATGTGAATGATCTTTAGCCATGAGAGCATCCACCAACTACAGGCAAGGCAGTCATTCTGGTACCATTTTGTGGGGAGGGGCTCTGCACAAATTGTAAACATATGAATAAAACTAAAAAGATATTGTTGTTATGACAAGCTTAGAGGGAGTTATAGAACTGAATTTACTGCAGTTTGAATGTTGATGATTCTAAGGTATCAGAATGTAGCTGTCAAAGACATCCATAAAGTCCTCTTTTGAGATGTGATAAGATGAAAACACTTTTCTTTGGGAGAGCAAAAAGTATTAATGGGACAGATGCCATCCTCTTCACCCTAATCTCAACAGTGCTTCACTACAGAAAAAAAGTGTAAACCTGATTTATAATAACCTCTTCCTTCTGCCTCTCTCAGCTAAATCAAAGTAGAGATTGTTTTGCAAAAATATCATTAAGTAGAAATATCCCTAAATTAGCTGATAAAGGTAACTGGCTTTTGTACTCAGAAAAACTGTCATTGGGTTAAATTATCACATGCATTGAACTATATAGTCAAGTTCAGTGGGAGAATATATTGTATTGTCATTAATTGGCTTCAGATGGTGAAAGAACATTTACAATTTAATTAAGTTATTAAGCTTATGATAAGAAATTGCATGACATTTTAAAAGCAAAAATCTTAAAGTGTTTGGAAACATTTCACAATTTCAGGCTGCTCAGTAGATTTAACAATCTTACAATAGATTTTTTTAAAAGAAACAGTTTCAAGAACTAAATTAATATTAGTGTCAAGCTGAAGACAAATGAAATAAATTTAATGAAGATTTGCTTAAAGGTTTATACCAACAAATGTAACTGGGACAGATATAGGAGTTGGTAGAGAAAGTTAAAACTTTGTCCTTTCAAAAGCACAAACCATGAGCATTTGCCCAGATAATAATTAGCCCATGTTAATGCCTTATGAGTAACACCAAAAGCTAGAAGAGAAGCCCATAATTAGAAATAATAAAACACTGGAAACAGTAGATTCTCTCAGAAGAAAAGATTCAGGCACCTACACGTTTTTGGCTATTCATAAGTAAGCAAGGAAATGTGTGATAACGGATGTCAGGTAGAATCTAAAAGAAGAACAAAACAAACAAACAAAAAAACCAGATTCTGATACAAAAATGTACCAAGATATTTGTTCAAAACATTAGCCCCATAGTAACTGTGCCATCAGTTGTTAGATTTACACAAGAATAGTTACAAAAATGATTCATACATTAACACTTCAATAATGCATATTCATGAATTGTTTACCCAATTGAAATAAGATCAATTCATCCTTAGTGTTTATATTAATTAGATCCCTCACATTACATGATAATTGCTACCTTATATATTCGCACTTGTCTCACTACATATGACATAACATTACTTTAATCATTGTAAAAGCAGAAAAATATATGTTTTTAAAAATAATTTGTATTCTCATATATTGCATTCCAACTGCAGGTACCCTTTCACACTTCACTGTCCACCTGTCTCCTCTTTCCTCTCCATTCATTCCTGTTTCCCTTCAGAAAGGGGGAATCTGTCCAGGGATATCAATCAAACATGGAATATCAACTTGTAATATGATTAGATACTTCTCATATTAACATTGGACAAGTCAATGCAGTAGGAGAACAGGGGTCTCAAAAGCAGTCAAAACTGTTGTTTCCATCAGTTGCTGGATGAAGTCTCTCTAGTCACTTTGTTGATGATTGTGCTTGGCTCTAGTATCCTTTGCAGGTAGGAGAATCTGTAAATTGAACGTTTTGTGCCTGGGTGTTCCAATCCCTACACATGGCCTTGCCTGCTTACAGAAGATGACTAGTTGAGGCTTCCTATCACCCCATTAATAGGAGTCTTTGCTTGGATTACTCTCATATACGTCATGGAGTGTTCATTTCACTAGGTTTCTACCTCGCCCTGAAACATCCCCAATTCCAGTGATTTCTTCCAGTCTTGTCTCCCTCCACCATGCCTAACCCTCCCATTTCAAACCCCATCTGCCCAAGTTAACACAAAGAATATCAATATTGTATTGGATACTTCCTTGAGATACATCTGTAATCATTAAGACCAGTATTCGTCACTTATTTTCTTTTTCTGTTTTGAGTTAACTCATATTATCCAATCTATTTTATTTGAAAGTTTTTATTTTCTCCTCAATTTCTTTTTAAAAGGTATTTATTTACATCCCAAATGCTGACCCCACTCCTGGTACTCCCTCACAGACTGCCTCCCAAAACACTCCCTCTCCTACACCTCTGAGAGTGACCCTTCCCCCCTCCCCAGGTATCCATCCACCCTGGTGTATCAAGTCTCTGCAGAACTAGGGGTATCCTTTCCTAACTGAGGCCAGACAAGGCAGCTCTCTACTGCAAACGTGCCAGGGCCTTGGACTGGCCCATGAATGATCTTTGGTTGGCAGCTCATAGGAGTTCCCAGGGATCCAGGTTAATTGCAACTGTTGATATTCCTGTGGTGTTGCCTTTGCCTTCCAGGACTTCAATCCTAATCATAACTCTGCCACAAGAATATTCGCATCTGTGTCAGTCAGCTGCTGGGTAGAGCCTCCTGGAGTACAGTTCTGTAAGACTCCTGTCTGTAAGCATAACAGTATCATTAGTAATGACAAAGATTGGTATTTGCCCATGGAATGCATTTAGAGTTGGACTTTCCTTTGGTCTCTGCTCCATTCATGCGTTTCTTTTAGACAGGATATATTTTGGTTTAAGTGTTTTGTGGGTGTGTTTGTGTCCTTATTTCTCCACTGAGGTTCCAGTCTGGCTATAGGAGGTGACCGCTTCATCTTCCACATCACTGTTAGATAGCTCAGCTACGGTTAACAGCATTGACTCCCGAAACTCCCCTGACCCAGGTCTCTGGGACTTTCTAGAGATTTCCATTTATTCTCCAGGCCCAAGGGGGACTAAATTAGATACATATGCTCACAGCAGTCAAATACTAGACAGATGCTGGGACAGATATGAAAGAGTTGGGGAAAGTATTGAAGGTCCTGAAGGGAATGAGGATTCTACAGGAAGACAAAGAGACTCAAAAAACCTGGAGCCCTGGGAGTTCTCAGAGTTGGAACCGTCAGCCAAAGAACATAGATGGGCTGGAACCAGGCCCCCAGAACATACATACTAGGCAGGCAGCTCAGTTTTCATGGGTGAGGCACATCTAATCTGGCAGAGACTTGATGTTCTTGGTGGGGGATACAGAAGATGAGGGCTTACCCTATCAGATGACAATGGGAGGGGGTTCAGGGGAGGGATTCTGTGATGTAGGAACCAGGAAGGAAAACAACATTTGGGATGTAAATAAATAATTTTTTAAAAAATAATTTCCACAGTAGTATCTTTATGTTGTTAAATTCTGTTTTATCAGTGCTAGTAGGTTTTGATTAGGCAGGATAAGAGAATGATCACACAGGAGGCATGTGTGATGAATTGCACTGATTACTTATTACAGTGAGTGAGAGTTTAAGGGGAAGAAATGGTATTATTATAGATATTTGTTTAAATGTCTGCCCTACAAGCAACAGATCTATAATCCATATCTATTTAGAGATAAAACTGGAAGAAATATCAGAAAAACACAGTGGCCAATTTGATATTAGAACAGATGAATCTAGAATTATATGACTTAGAGATTCAACTCAGGAAAAAGTTATTTTAAATATGACTTTTTTCCCTACTGGACTGTAGACTCTGCAGCAATGAAATAGCATAGAAACAAGCTATAAATTCATAAGAAATTCAAAGTACAATCTTTTTTTCAGATATTAAACCCCAATTCTCATTTTTATAATGTTTATGTAGTACAGCTATGAAAATTATCTCTGTTTTTGTAAAATTTTGACTTTATTCACTTACAAATTTAAAGTTTGGTGGCAAGAAAATTTATCCACAATTATTTTATACCAATTGTATCTAAACCTTAGAAATCTCTGTCCCATCAAACCAATGCTTTTATATACTTCAGAGAATTTCTCTCTTGTAGGTAACTGAAATATAGATAACTTTGTCTCTGTTTATGTCTTCTTCTATACTAAGCATTCTGTCTTTTAAGGTCAACTATATTATATTACACATCAGAATTAAAGTGTTATCTGGCAAGAGAGAGGTCAAGAGTTCCAAGCCTTCCTCACCTGGAAATAAAATGAAAATGAAAACCAAGTAATTTTCTGTGCATGAAAATAGATGTAGGTGACTTGAGGCATAGAGCTAATAAGCTACAGCAATACAGTGATGGGAAATAAGGACTATCTGCACAGAATGGGTTACTAGAATAGTTTCATTTTCCCTAAGTTATCTCATCCCTCAGGTCAATGCAAAACAAGAACTCCTGAACTTATGAGCTTTCCTCCTAAGGAAAAATAAAAGCTTAGAAAGAAATAAGCCACTCTTTTCTTTTGCAAAAATTTCTTAAGTAACGACTTTGACACTAGCCATATCAGTGCAGTTAAGGTGTCAGGAAAGAGTTGGAAACAAAAGCAAGCAAGCAAGCATCAACAACAACAACAACAACAAAAAATGTCATGAGAGTTTCCATTGGACTGTACTATGGACACTCTCAGAAGCAAAGATTAGTAATGGCAGTTGTTACAGTCCCATCCAAAGAGATATAGATATAATCATAGGTCACCATTATTACCCCTTCTTACCTCAAGTCTATTATATATAGATCCGAAAACATGGGCACTACAAGCAATCTTAACTGAGACTAATCCTGATATGTCCACATGTCTCAGAAATATGGCAGCAACAGTAAGCAAACCCATACACAAGTCTTCAGAGCGTTGGTCACTCTTCCAGGTCCATACTAAAGACTCTGCCTTTATAACCATACTATAAGCAAAACTTTAACTACTTATCACTGCTTTCTTTCCCAGGTCGACTGTTCAAATAATAGACGTTGAATATTCTATGAAAATCCATGTTCCCTATCTCAGCTTCACATTGTTATGTGTATAGTCACCCTTTATATTCCTATACCACCACTACCATAAGCATTTTATTTGATGAATCTAGAGCCGGGTTGACTCTTTGGGTTATGTCATCATATAATTATTAAAAAAAGGTTAAGAGAACAATCCCTGCAAATTTTGCTTTTTTAGCTACCTCAAATGCCCTACAGTGACTGCAAAGGACTTAAACAACTTCACCATTACTGACTCTATCTGGGGATATACTAAGCTGCTATATCCCCTCCATGAGATGCACCAGAAAATTCCAACTAATACCCTTCATATAACCCATATGTGTAGGTGTTTTTCACATGAGTGGGATGGAATGTGGTGTGTATTTTATGAAGTTCTGAAACAAGAAACCTACTAAATTCAGTTACTATTGTTCATATGTTCACAGGGATGGGGCTAGGAATCCTATCAGTGGTCAAATCCTCAAAAGAGAATAGGTCTTTATTAACCACAAACTAGCAATTGCCCATATTTCATCAATAAGGAATGAATGAGGCCTGAGATGATAAACCTGATAATTACTGAAATTTAGCTGGCTTATAGTTTAGCAGTTCTTATATAGGTAACCAAGGTTCATCTGCCATCAAGGACATACATATTTCCCTTCCCCTTCCTTTTCCCCTTCTCCTTCCCCTTCCCCTTCTCCTTCCCCTTCCCTCTCTCCTTCTCCTCCTCTTCCTTTCTTTTTAGATATAATTGAATTACTGCAATAGTTATTCATTCCATGTCATGATGAAATAATATTGAACATTATTTTTTATAAAAATTTGAGGCCTACGTTGATACCAAAAGAACAGCATTATCAGTTTGTTTGATGCCTTGGGAACACTCCATGTTGAAGTGTTCATTGTTTTCAATCAACATTAGAAAGTAAGAAATCCAAACCATACTATTTACTTTTAAGGAAATCATTTTTCTCAAGGAATATGGCAAAATGCCTGCTCAGTTTCTTTAGGCTTACTCAGAACATGAAAATTTATTCATTAAAATATAGAGTGTTGAAAACTTAGAGGATCTAAATACATCTGCATATCAAGAAGTTCTATGAAATTTTGGCTACTAAAATGTCTATGATACTCTGCTACACTGAGCAAGAAACACGCACATGACTAACTTATATAAACAACTTACTTTGTAAAAAGCATACTTGGAAACTGGATAGGGTCTGTGATAATTTTAATAACTACCTTGACTGTATGATATCCACTCAAGGTCATAGGTGACAAAGGTCATAGAATAATGCTGAAGGCATTGTTTCTTACTATGACTACCAGAAATGAAATTTGAAATCGATGGCACTGTCTACAGTTGATAATCTTCTTTGACATGCCATGAATCTTGAGATTAGTAGTAAAACTTTTTTGAACATTGATTATAGCCAAGAGCTACAGACACATTTGCTGTGTCATAAACCTGTAATGTCTAGGTTTCATCAAATGATTTCCAAGAGTTATTATAGTGTTTTTACTCTTTCAATCACTGTAAGAAATGCATGAGATAATCACCTTCCAAATTGAAAATATTTACTTTAACTCAAAGGTATAGAGATTTGAGCCCATGGTCATTTGGGTTTATTGCTTTGAACCTTGGGTAAGGCAGATCATCACAGTGGAGAGAATTTGATAGAACTGGTCATCATAAAGTCTTGGGTAGTATAGTGAACAGGGGCTCATCTGCCATTCAAGGGCATACACCTTTCCTTTCCCTTCCCTTCCCTTCCCCTTCCCCTTCCTCTCCTCCTCATCTTCCTTTCTTTTTCTTTCTCTCCTGCTCCTCTTCCTTGCCCTCTTCTTCTTCCTTCTACTGCTTCATTTGTTTACTTCATTTTCATTATCATTTCCTTCATCTTATTCTTTGTCTCCTTCCTTCTACTCCTTTTTTTCCTCTTCCTCCTTCTTGTTCTTGGATTTGCTATATTATTTCTCTTGTTCTTTGAGTTGTAAAAGGAAGCTATTTAAAACTTCCATTCTTCCTTCTTCACTTTTTTCTTACTCCTCCTACTTGGTCATATGGAAATAGTTTCTAGATTTTACTGTTTACAGGAAGCTTGAAATGAATTAAGTCCAACTACTATAAGAACCCATTAATTTATGTAACATTCTCCAGTACCAGTGTTATTTAGTATATTTAGTTTTAATTTTAAACATCACAAGTATCATTTCTAGTATCAAATGTGTCTTGCTTGCACATGATTACCTTTCAATTTTAAAAGAGTTTTCTTGAGTGGCAAATGATGTTTTATCTTTTTTGTGTAAGAATGTTACTTCATTGGTTAATTTTTCAAATGACACACGCCTAGACATATATGTACAGAGGATTTGTTAACTAGCACTTTGCTTTGCTTAAAAACAAGGAATTGATATGCAGCCCATATATGTCTGAACTCCCTATACAATACAGGCTAATTTGAAATTCATGATCATCCAGCATTAGACACAAGACAAATCTGGTGCATGGCACCAGACCTATGCTTTAATTCATATTTTGAACACATTACAATAAAGTTTGTATATTTCTTCTCTAATAAATAATCAATATATACATCATTACTAATTTTCTTCATTCTACCAATTTAAACAAAGTATATTACAATGTAAATGCCAGAAAAAAATTGTCATAATTAAAATAGGTCAATTTGTTTTAATGACATGATGTTTGGGGCAGGATTTGTTTGGTGGTTATGGTAACTATTGGTCTAATTGGGGTGTGTTTGTCATATTTCATATGGCTATTCATGGTTTAATTGGGACAACTCATACATAAAACAATAATTTTTTAAGTTGACTGAAATAAACCTTGGAAATCAATTAAAATAATGTCAAACCCCAAAGATTTGTATTGTAAACAATAGTGTGGGGGAATCTTTCCTTTTGATATCTTTACTTCAAATCCTGAAGCCTGTGCATAAAACTGCCAGAAATGTAAAGGACAGGTAAAATCATTCATGAATATGTACAGATTATTTATGAAAGAAATGTGTCTAGATGATTAAAGTTAGAGACTTACCTCACTTCATAGGGGAAATAGTGGGTTGAGAAGTTTGTGTAAGGAGAAAAAAATAGATTTATTTAGCAAATCAATTATGTTTTCTGGAAAATAAACAGAAGAAAAGATTTATGCTAGTGTTTACTTATATCAATTATAATAGCGATGGTAATAGGTATTTCATCTTCACTTTGGCCATGAATATTCTTTGAAAGAATTTTATAGTAGGGTGGATAATGTTATTTCTGGGTGGAAGTAAAATGGAGAAGGTAGTTATGAAAACCTCATAACAAGAAACCTCTGCCTTTACTCAGATGAGGGAATCATCAAAGGCACTATTTTTAGTCTTTACGGAAAGAGTGAAACTAGAAAAAAGAAAAGAGTGGAAACACTGCACAAGGACCAATTCCTCTGCAAGAGATATAACAGGCTTATAAAAGCAGGGAAGATCTCCTCAGTGAGACAGGCAGGAACTGAGAATCAGATCTCAGCTGGAATCTCTCACCAACTGGCAAACCTTCACCAACTTGCTTCACAAAGCTTTTTCAAACAACTGGAGCTCCAAAAAAGGTGATGTTCAAGTATCTGGGACATCTGGGGCCAGAACAAACCACTGGAAAGAACAGGCATCAGAGCATCCACAAGAACTATGTAAAAGGTCCTCAGACTCCAGCTCACATACAACAGAACCCCAGAGAACACTTAAGGGACAGATACCTAGAGTTACTAGCTACCCTTTCCACATGTAGCACTATGTACAGCCTGCTACACCCAGAGAAAGCCAAAACCTTCGCAGTCAAGCCTGCACAGCTGTCTGAGACAAAGAATACTTGATAAATATTTCTTTCATTTATTTATTGGTTATCTTCTTCTTAATGGACACAATATGAATATTTTGCTTTTGCACATGTATATATTATATAACATGTGTATTTGTATGTATTGTACAAAATGTTCTCACATAGTATACTCCAAGGCATTTTTACTATACTCTACCTCCATATTATAAATACACCCTTTTTATTTTTATTGATTCTTTGTTCATATATTATAGTTTCACCTCTCTAATTCCATCAAAGTCCCTTTTCCCATATTCCTCTCTATCAAGATCTCTTCAATTTCTCCTCAGAAATGTATATACCTCTCATGGATATAAACCAAACATGGGATTTCAAGTTTTGGAAACACTAGGTACCTCCCCTTGTATTAACGGTGTATAAGGCAATACATTAGGAACACTCAGAGGAAAACTGTCCCTAAAGCAGTCAAAAATTTAGAGACAGCCCCTACTCCCACTATTAGGAGATCTACAAGAAGACCAAGCTACAAATTGTAATATATATGCAGAGGACCTCAGTGAGACACATGAAGTTTCCCTGGTTGTCACTCCGGCCTCTGTAAGACATTTGAGTCCAGGTTAGTTGATTCTGTGTGTTTTCCTGGGTATTCTTGACATCTCCTGGTCCAACAATCCACTCTTCATTTAAAAGACATCTAGGATTCATCTAGTGTCTGGTTATATTGAATAAAGCTGCTATGAACATGGTTAATCTAGTGTTATTTTGGTAGAATGGAGCATCCTTTGGGTATATGGACAAGGACTAGTATAGCTGGCTCTTGAGAGATCAATTTTAAGATTTATGAGAATCCGATGTATTTATTTTCAAACTGACATTACAACTTTGCGCTCCCAAAAGCAATGGAGTGTTCCTCTTGCTTCATATAAAAACCAGTGTAAGCCATCAATTGTGTTTTTGATTTGAGCTATTCTGACAAGTTAAAGTGCTTCACGGCCTTTGAAATTCCTTTGTTGAGAGTTATAAGTTTGGATTTGTACCCATTTTTAACTGGATTATTTGGTTTGTTGATGTCGTTTCTTAAGTTATTTATAGGTTTTAGATATTAGACCTCTATTACATGTAAGGTTTGTAAATATCTTTTCCAATCTTGTAGGCTGCAGTTTTGTCTGTTGTACAAAACTATTGATGCTGTCATTTGCCATACAGAATATTTTCAGTTACATGAGTTTATTAATTTCAGATCTTAGTGCCTGTGCTTTTATTTGTGTTCTGTTCAGAAAGTTGTCTCCGATACCAATGCCTTCAAGGCTAATCACCGCTTTCTATATCAGAATCAGTGTATCTAAATTTGTTATGTTCTTTGATCCACTTGGACATGAGTTTTGTGCAGAGCAATAGATATGGATCTATTTGCATTATTTCATAATCAGACATTCAGGGAGACTGTTTATGGATGAGGCTTTTTTCCCATTATAAAATTTTAGCTTCTTTGACAAAAATCAGGTGACCATTGGTGAGTGGATTTACATTTTCTTCATTAATATTATTCTATTGATCAACCTGTCTGTTTTTATAAAAAAAAAATTCTTTATTACAATAGCTCTGTAGTAGAGCTTAAAATTAGATATGGTGATAACTCCAGATGTTCTTTTATTATAAAAGATTGCTTTGTATATAGGAGGGCTACTAATTTTTTAATCTTCTTTGCAACAACTTTGATAAAAGTGTTTACCAGCTATCAGAGTTCTTGGTAGAAATTTTGTGGGCTCTTAAGTATATAATCATAAAAGAATTCATTTTTCTTTCCATTTTGTATCCTTTTTATCTTCCTTAGAACTTCTTCTAGCTAGAACTTTAAGTACTATATTAAATATATAAAGAGAACCTTGTCTGGTTATTGATTTTCATCATATTGCTTTGAGTTTATATCCTTTTAATTAGATATGAGTTATAGGTTTGCTATTATTGCATTTATTATGTTTAGGTTATTTCCTTTATATTCTAGATCTCTCCGTGTCTTTTATCATGAATGGGTGTTAGATTTTATAAAAGAATCTTCAGTATTGAATGAAATAATCATGTATTTTTTGTATATTTGTAGAATTACAATGACATATTTTATTTAATTCTTTGTTAGATATTTCTTTACTTATATTTCAAAGGTTATTCTCCTTCCCATTTTCCTGTCCATAAGCCCTCATTCCCTCCCCTCCCACTCCCCCATATGAGTATTCTCCCTATATATCCCCCTTATTGTCCCCCATATTCCCCTGCACTGGGGTCCAACCTTGGCAGGACCAAGGGCTTCCCCTTCCCCTGATGCCCCAACAAGGCTATTCTCTGCTACACATGCAATTGGAGCCCTGGGTCTGTTCATGTATAGTCCAATGAAAGATTTTTTATATGTTTAACAACTTCTACATCTCTGGGATGAAGCCTATTTGATCATGGTGGATGATTTTTTTTAAATATGTTCTGGAATCCTGCAAGTATTCTATTGAATATTTTTACATTCATGAGGGAAATTGCTCTCTTATTCTTTCTTTGTTGAGTCTTTGTGGGTTTTGTATATAAGGCTGACTGATGCCTCATAAAATAAATTTGACAATGTTCCTTCTGTTATTGTTTCAGAGAAAAAAATTGAGGTATATTACTATTAGATCTTGTTTTTTAAATTTTGGTAGATTTCTAAGTTGAAAATCTCTGCTCCTGTTTTTATCTTTTTCTGTTGTTTTTTGTTTTGTTTTGTTCTTGCTGTTGTTTTGGTTTGGTTAGGTTTGGTTTGGTTAGGTTTGGTTTGGTTTGGTTAGGTTTGGTTTGGTTGGGAAACTTTTAATTAATGCTTCTATTTTGTTATTGGTTACAGGTCTATCTAACTTTTTTATTGATCTTTATTTATCTTTGGTAAGTGTCATCTATCAAGAGAACTCTCCATTTTTTTTTTTTATTTTCCAAAATTGTGGAGCACAACTTTTTGAAGTAGCACTTCAAAAGTCTTTGATTTTCCTTAGTGTCTGTTGTTATGTTCCCGATTTTTGTTTCTAATGTTGTTGATTTAGATATTCTCTCTCAGCTCTTAGATAAGGGTTAGTTTAGATAAGGGTTTCTCATACTTTTGCATTTTCTTTATGAAATTTCATATTTCATTGACTCATTGCATTTTTCTTTGTTTCTATTTTATTGATTCCATACCTCGGTTTGATTATCTCCTACCACCTACTTCTCTTGAGAAGCTTCTTTATCTCTGAGTGTTTTTAGATGTTCTGTATAGCTGTTTATATTGGATCTCTCTAATTTCTTCATGAAGGCACTTTAGGGCTGTAACCTTTCCTGTTAAGGCCATTTCATCGTGTCACACAAGTTGGGCTATGTAGTCCATTCATTGTCATTCCCTAGAGGATTGTTCAGTTTCCAAGAATTTCTAGGCTTTCTGTTGTTTTTGAGATCCAGCTTGAATGCAAGGTGCTTTGATGGGTTACAGGGTGTTATAGCAGGGTCAGGGTTATTTTATTTGTTGATACATCCATTTTAAGTCAGTATGTTGTCAGTTTTAGAGAAGGTTCTGTTAAGTTCTAAGAAAAGGTACATTCTTTTGTGTTTGGATAAAATGAACTATAGATATCTCTTAGGCTCACTTGTGTCATAATGTCTGTTAATTCCATCGTTTCTATTAAGACTTTGTCTTGATGAATTGTCAATTGGTTTGAAGTGTGTATTAAAGTCTCCAACTGTTAAACTCTGGGTTTCAATGTGGGATTTGAGCTTTCATAATGTTTCTTTCACAAAATATGTGTGCTCTTGTATCTGAGGCATAAATGTTAAGAAATGAAATCATGGTGAATTATTTTCTTTTATGAATATGAAGGGAAACATGATGGATATCTTTTGATTAATTTTGGTTGGAAATCTATCTTGTTAGAAATAAGAATGGCTAAACTAGCTTGGGTCCATGTCGTTTCTTTTCTCTTCTTTTCTTTTTCTTCTGTTGGTGTGTCCAGGTGCTACTGTAAACCAGTAGAGAAGGATGCAGCAGAGATGAATTCCGTTGGGGTGACTGGACCCTGGTGTGCACCAAGCAAGAAAGGATGAAATGAAATTCCAAATGAGTGGGTCAGTATAATCCCAGTCCAGTAATTGGTCCCTGGAGGAGAACTTCTCTGAACATTTCAGCAGCATTACAGCTCTTTCAGCTGGAATTCAATGGAACGGTCCTCTTAAACAATACTAAATGGCAGAACTAGTGTACTTTCTTTGGGATGAACATGACTATATAGACCTTGGAGAGTAAGACGAGATTCTTCTTAGAGTGAAGTTTAATTGGCTGAGGTTTAAGGTCTGGGGTATCTCATTTGCATGGAAAGGTGCTCAAGGAATTTGAATCTGTAATTTTGTCAAGGGCTATATGGAAATTTTAGGTTTAGGTACCAAACCTAATATGAAGTTCTGAGATTATCTTTGTTAAATGGAAGATTTTTTTTTCCACTATGCTCCATACTCTCATTGGCTTTTTAGTTTTCAACTGTTGATGGCAGTTAATGTCTTCTGGGGAAAAGAATGACAATATTTGTTTCATTTATAACCCCTGGTAGCTTGTTCAAGCTCCATTGGACAGTCTCACACTCATGTACATGGGGCATACATGCATATACACACATGTACACACATACACACATGTGTGTATATATGTGTGTGTGCACATGTGTGTGTATGTGTGTGTATATAATTTTTAAAAATAATGTTTAATATTTTTCTATTGAATCTGGTGTTTTCTTCTGAAAGCAACATAGCAACTGAAGATTTCCATGAAGGTTTTACCTATATTTCATTCATCTATTGTCTCTTGAGAAACTTAACAACTGTATAGATATGTTGGTTATTTTATATCAAATCTACATTATGTGTGCCTGTAAGCTATGATGAAAGCACCACAGAAATAAGGCCTAAGGAGTTATTTTGCTTATGGTTTTAGTTTTTCATACTGTGAGGTAAGGGTACAACATAGTGGCTCCTATTACTGCAGGCATGAAGCACAAATTATGTTAGACATAAAAAGATGGGAAGAAGTAAAAAAACATTTATGATTTTAGATCATCCACATATTGGGAGATTCAAGTTCTTCCTGAATTAGGTTTATATTACTTTGCACTGGAAAGTTTTATGTAGTGGAGGGAACAGAGATACAGAGAAACATTTCTTCTCTAGAAGGTTCAATTCTTCTGAACAAGGATGCCTTGTCCTGGTAGCTGATGGGTTTATTCTGTAACAGCTTTGTTTCCATAGTTAGCAACAGGACAGCTGTCTGATAAAAGAAATTTGAAGGTTAATTATAACATCTTTTAAATTTGTATCATTTTTGGAGCAATTTGAAACAAAATTAATCTCCATTAAGTATAAAGGGAAGATTGAGTTTTGGTCTCAGTGTAAGAACACAACATGCCCTTTACATTATATTCAATCATGACCAAATTTTCCAGGTCTTTATCAAGTACATTCCAGTGAGCAGTCATATATGATAAAACCCTGAAAAAATGATACTTTGAAGGGTATATGGTATTCTAGGTCATGTGCTACAATATGCCCTGCCAGAAACATTCATAGGTTAGATGGACTGAGATTGATAACATAATAGGCTTCAAAAAGGTATAATAGATGATGAATCTTAAATCCATCCAGTTTTCATTTTAATAACTGATTCAAAATAGAAATGATTCACTCCATTACTGCATACTTTCAGTGGCATCTATTAGAATGCTCTGAAGAAAGACACACATTTCCATTATGGAAATGTTGAGGTTCGTGTCAATTGTGTTTAGCTAAACTGTTGTAGTTCAAGATAGCCCAATCCCCATCTCCAGAATAATTAGGGTATCTGCATATATTTTGACATAAGTAGGGTAGGTTTGGGTAAATGTGAGATACTTTATAAAATTGGCAATAATTTAATTTATGATGTGTTGATTATTAATTTAATTTAATTCTACAATTTAAACAATTTATTCCAAAACAACTGGTGACCAAGTCTATGGTAATATTAAGTGACTTAAATATTGAACTAAACACACTTTTTAAAGGCATGTTTATTTTATATCAGGTAGAATATTTCCAATTACGACTCCAACTTTTCTGTGCTTTGGAGCTTATGAATTTAGGATAGCAACTTATTAAGAGTCAGAAAGTAAGCACTTCTCACACATGTTCACCTGACTTCTGAGTAAATATTTTCATTTTGAAACAACTAATCTTTAATGGATGACTTTTAGAACGACTTCTGTGAGGAACTGAATATTTGGTTCTTCATTCCCTGTCATCTCTAGGTATAATTGTCAACACTTGCCAGTGAGAAAAAAATTCAACTATTTGCAGAAGGAGATTTAAATGATCTTACACAATACAAATAAAACGAGTAAGGATGGTAAGACAGGAAGGAAAAAAAGCAGAAAGGACTGAAGCAGACAAGAAAGCATAATAGGACTAAAATAAAGCTAATAATAATACATTAAAATGTTTTATGTAGTTTGGAGTCATAGTACACATCTTTATTCCCAGCACTCAGGAGGCAGGAGCAGGAGAAGGCACATCTCTGAGTCCAAGGCCAGCCTCATCAACAGAGTGAGTTCCAAGAAAACCAGAGCTACAAAATCCCATTTTGGAAAAAAGCAAGTAACACATCAGTATTAAAAAAACAGATCCTGATAGGTAACTCACGACAATGTCAAAAAAATTAAGTGAAACAAAGAATGTGGATCAATGAGTTACTAATAAAATATCTTAAAGAATTTTAAAAATCAACATGATTTAGAAAGCTACACATACCATACTTATATGACAAAAGAAATGCTAATAAGATATGGCTTTTCTGCACTGATATACTTCATATATATTTACATTTCAATTTCTGATAGCAAGCGTAGGTGTCTACTTACACATAGTATTTCATATTTGTAGGGAGTCAAGAGAGATGACAAGAAGGCATCCAGGATATGCACTTTTGTTAGACATTGCATACATTTTGATTTCTCATTTATTGATTAAGTCATAAGAAGAGTAGAAAAAGATACATAATTGTTAACAAATTATTAATTCTAGTACAACCTGTATTCTAGTCAGATTCTTAAAAGTATTGTTCATGGATTGGTTTAGGTTAATAGTTTATGGTAATATTCATCTAAGTATTCATGAGAACCTGAGTTCAATTATTATGCATTTAGAAGTAAAGTAGTTTCCACCTCACCATTCTATCACTATTGACCTCCAGGATCTGAAGGTACATTCTGGTAAGACTTAGGTCTTTCCCATACTTTGTATCCTATAAACACAATATGAGGTACAAATAAAGAATTATTGCCTTCCATTTGGAAAGAGAAGTGATCAAAATTAGGCTTATTGAAATTCTATTATACAGCTACATCTTCTCCCTTGTGCTCAGTAAGAAATTATACATAATTATATATTTTCTTCAGATTAACAACCCCAATTCACTTTTCTCTGTAGATTCTGCTTGCCTCCTGAAATGGCTTCTTTTTGTTTGCATTTAGAGAAATCTTTGTAGAATATAGTTATTCACAATCCCTCCATAACTTTGACAATGTACTTCCTGCTCCTAGAAGCACAAGAGTTAATGTACAAGAGTTGATTTAATTCACACTAATATTTTTTTTAAACCTAAACTGAGGCATTTCATTATTTCTTTGTATCTAACTTACTTTGTTTAAAAATGTTTGTGTCCAATACCATATCAATGCTTTCTGAGATCTTTGTCTTTCTGAGTCATTTTTCTGTCTTTGAAGCGTTTTGTATGTTTATGACACAAATTGGTCTTTATATTGAGTTACTTTATTTAATCCCAATGCTACAGTAATAACGATCCATTTATAAAGGAAGGGTTTAGACATCATATTCTTGAGTATATTCTTATTTCCCGAGATAAGCTTCTGGTTTACTCCTGTTCCTAAGTTGACTTTATCACTGAAGTTCTGTATTCTCTTCTCCTAGTTATAATAGTTTGTACTATTTGCTTTTTAGCTTCCTTGTTTGGTATTTCTGTACATATTTGGTCCATCATCCTAGTGTTGTTTAGTACTGTTCTCGTACTGTTCTATCTTTTAGTCAATATTGCTGAAAATATATGTGTTGCACTTTCTTAAGTAACTAAATTTTAGTATATCTATCTTGTATTTTTACATATTTAATTGATTTTTCAGTTTAAAAATTAAAACATGTTTTAAAATTTAAATATATAAATATCCAGTTTCTATCATATATTTAAGTGGTTTTGAAAAAATAGTCTAATGATTAATTCCAATTTTTTTATTTTATTACATAATTTTACTTAGATGGCTTAATGTGCTTTCTCACATTACAGTCAAGGCTAGATGAGCAATCACTATCCAATGCATGTTATTCTTATGGAGGAAAAAGGGGGTCAAAGAAAGCAACACAAATGCATTTTGTTTCTGTTGAAAAATGATATACTTCATGTTGTGTCTGTTCATTAAGTTAAACAAGACAAGACTAGTCCAGGAGAAAGGGTGAAATGATGTGTCCTGCCTATAGGAAAGCAGAGCAATGGAGGGAAAGTGATAAGGGTAATGAAGAAACAAAATAACTATATTGAATCTAAAACTTCTTTTTTTTTAAAGAGCAGCACTTTATTTATTTATTTATATATTTAAGTATTCTACATGTATTTATTTGTTTATCTTACATTCCTAACATTGCAAATGTAGATAACTTTCTCCCAAACACTTTGGTACCCTCATTGGTTTTGACAAAGGAAGTTCTTTTTGTATGTAAATTTTTTTACATTTACATTCTGTATGCTTTCAAGATCAACATTTAAAATATAACTGCTATTTATACATAAAAGATGTTTCTATAGATTATATCTCATTTAATAGAAGAACAAGACATTGTCACAGACTTGGTTTCTTTTTTTTTTTTTTCTTTTTTTTCATCTCTATTAAATTGGGTATTTCTTATTTACATTTCAAATGTTATTCCCTTTCCCGGTTTCCAGGCCAACATCTCCCTGAACCCTCCCCTCCCCTTCTATATGATGAGCCCCTTTCTATCCTCTCCTCATTATTGCCCTCCCCAAAACAACCCTGATCACTGGGGGTCCAGCCTTGGCAGGAGCAAGCCCTTCCCCTTCCACTGGTGCCCCTACTAGGCTATTCATGGCTACCTATGCAGTTGGGAGCCCAGGGTCAGTCCGTGTATAGTCTTTGGGTAGTGGCTTAGTCCCTGGAAGCTCCGGTTGGTTGGCATTGCTGTTCATATGGGGTCTCAAGCCCCTTTAAGCTCTTTCAGTCCTTTCTCTGTTTCCTTCAAAGGGGGTCCTGTTCTCAGTTCAGTGGTTTGCAGCTGGCATTCGCCTGTGTATCTGGCATATTCTGGCTGTGTCTCTCAGGAAAGATCTACATCGTGTTCCTGTAAGCCTTCTTTGCTATATCCATCTTATCTAGTTTGGTGGTTGTATATGTATGGACCACATGTGGGGCAGGCTCTGAATGGCCCTTCCTTCGGTCTCTATTCTAAATTTTACCTCCCTATCCACTACGAAGAGTATCCTTGTTCCCCTTTCAAAGAAGGATGAAGCATCTGCATTTTGGTCATCCTTCTTGAATTTCATGTAATCTGTGCATCTAGGGTAATTCAAGCATTTCGGCTAATACCCACTTATCAATGAATGCATACCATGTGTGTTTTTCGGTGATTGGGTTACCTCACTCAGGATGATATTTTCTAGTTCCATTCATTTGTCTATGAATTTCATGAAGTCATTGTTTTTGATAGCTGTGTAGTACAATGGAGTCATTGTGTAGATGTACCACATTTTCTGTATCCTCTGTTGAAGGGCATCTGGGATCTTTCCAGGTTCTGGTTACTATAAAGAAGGCTGCTATCAACATAGTGGGGCATATATCTTTGTTGTACGTTGGAAAATCTTTTGGGTATATGCCCAAGAAAGGTATAGCTGAGGTGTAGCTGGGTCCTCAGGTAGTACAATATCCAATTTTTCTGAGTAAATTCCAGACTGATTTCCAGAATGGTTGTACCGGTTTGCAATCCCAACAACAATGGAGGTGTGTTTTTCTTTTCCACATCCTTGCCAACATCTGCTACCACCGGAGTTTTTGATCTTAGCCATTCTCTCTGGTGTGATGTAGAATCTCAGGGTTGTTTTGGTTTGCATTTCCCTTAGGACTAAAGATGTTGAACATATGTGTAGATGCTTCTCAACCATTTGATATTCCTCAGCTGTGAATTCTTTGTTTAGCTCTCAACCCCGTTTTTAATAGGGTTATTTGTCTCCCTGCAACATATCTTTGAGAGTTCTTTGTATATTTTGGATGTAAGCCCTCTATCAGTTGCAGGGTCAGTAAAGATCGTTTCCCAATCTGCTGGTTGCCATTTTGTCCTAAAACAGTGTCCTTTGCCTTACATAACCTTTGTATTTTTATGAGATCCCATTTGTCAATTCTTGATCTTAGACCATAAGCCATTAGTGTTTTGTTCAGGAACTTTTCTCCAGTGTTCATGTGTTCAAGATTCTTCCCCACTTTTTCTTCTATTACTTTAAGTATATCCGGTTTGATGTGGAGGTCCTTCATCCATGTGGACTTAAGCTTTGTACAGGGTGATAAGCATGGATCGATCTGCATTCTTCTATATGCTGACCTCCAATTGAACCAGCACCATTTGCTGAAAATTTTATTTTTTCCATTGGATGGTTTTGGCTCCTTTGTCAAAAGTCAAGTGACCATGGGAGTGTGGGTTCATTTCTGGGTCTTCAATTCTATTCCACTGGTCTATCTGCCTGTCTCTTTACCAATAACATACACTTTTATCACTATTGCTCTGTAATACTGCTTGAGTTCAGGGATAGTGATTCTCCCAGAATTTCATTTATTATTGAGGATGGTTTTAGCTATCCTGGATTTTTTATTATTCCAGATGAATTTGCAAATTGTTCTGTCTAACTCTATGAAGAATAGGATGGGATTTTGATGGGGATTGCATTGAATCTGTAGATCGCTTTTGGTAAAATGGCCGTTTTTACTATATTAATCCTGCCAATCCATGAGCAGGGGAGATCTTTCCATCTTCTGAGGCCTTCTTCAGTTTTTTTCTTCAGAGTCTTGAAGTTCATGTTGTACAAATCTTTTACTTGCTTGGTTAAAGTCACACCGAGGTACTTTATATTATTTGGATCTATTATGAATGGTGTCGTTTCCCTAATTTCTTTCTCAGCTACTTTCTCTTTTGTGTAGAGGAAGGATACTGATTTATTTGAGTTAATTTTATACACAGCTACTTTGCTGAAGTTGTTTATCAGCTTTAGTAGTTCTCTGGTGGAACTTTTGGGGTCATTTAAATATACTATCATATCATGTGCAAATAGGGATATTTTGACTTCATCCTTTCCAATCGGTATCCCTTTGATCTCCTTTTGTTGTCTGATTGCTCTGGCTAGGACTTCGAGAACTATATTGAATAAGTAGGGAGAGAGTGGGCAGCCTTGTCTAGTCCCTGATTTTAGTGGGATTGCTTCAAGTCTCTCTCCATTAAATTTAATGTTAGCTACTTGTTTGCTGTATATGGCTTTTACTATGTTTAGGTTTGGGCCTTGAATTCCTAGGACTTTTATCATGAAGGGGTGTTAAATTTTGTCAAATGCTTTCTAAGCATGTAGTGAAATGATCCTGTGGTTTTTACTTTCAGTTTGTTTATATAGTGGTTTATGTTGATGGTTTTCCATATATTAAACCATCCCTGCATACCTAGCATGAAGCCTACCTGATCATGATGGATGATTAGTTTGATGTGTCCTTGGATGTGGTTTGCAAGAATTTTATTGAGTATTTTCATGTCAATATTCATAAGGGAAATTGGTCTGAAGTTCACTTTCTTTGTTGGGTCTTTGTGTGGTTTTACAATAAGAGTAATTGTGGCTGCATAGAAAGAATTTGGTAGTTCACTGTTTCAATTTTGTGGAATAATTTGGACAGTATTGGTATGAAGTCTTCTATGAAGGTCTGATAGAATCCTGCACTGAACCCATCTGGACCTGGGCTCTTTTTGGTTGGGAGACTTTTAATGACTGCTTCTATTTCTTTAGGAATTATGGGGCCATTTAAATGGTTTGTCAGTTCCTGATTTAACTTTGGAACCCAGTATTTGTCTAGGAAATTGTCCCATTTCCTCCAGATTTTCAAGTTTTGTTGAATATATACTTTTGTTCTTATGATTTTTTGAATTTCCTCTGATTCTGTAGTTATGTCTCCCTTTTCATTTCTGATTTTGTTAATTTGGACTACCTCTCTCTGCCCTTTGGTTAGTCTGGCTTGGTTAGTCTTAGTGGATTATCTATCTTGTTGATTTTCTCAAAGAACCAACTTTTGGTTCTGTTGATCCTTTGTATAGTCCTTATGTTTCTACTCAGTTGATTTCAGCTCTGAGTTTGATTATTTCCTGTCTTCTCCTCCTCCTGGGTATACTTGCTCCTTTTTGTTCTAGAGCTTTTAGGTGTGCTGTCAAGCTGCTAATATATGCTCTCTCCTTTTTCTTTCTGCAGGCACTAAGAGCTATGAGTTTTCCTCTTAGCATAGCTTTCATTGTGTCCCGTAAGTTTGGGTATGTTGTAGCTTCATTTTCATTAAATTCTAAGAAGTCTTTAATTTCTTTATTTTTTCCTTGACCAGGTAATCATTTAGTAGTGCATTGTTCATCTTCCATGTATATGTGGGCGTTCTTTTCTTATTGTTATTGAAGACAGCCTTAGACCGTGGTGGTCTGATAAGATGCATGGGATTATTACTATCTTTCTGTATTAGTTGAGGCCTGTTTTGTCAATTTTGGAGAATGTGCCATGATGTGGTGAGAAGAAATTATATCCTTTCATTTTAAAATAGAATGTTCTATAAGTATCTGTTAAGTCCATTTGGTTCATAACTTCTGTTAGTCTATGTCTCTGTTTAATATCTGTTTTCACAATCTGTCCATTGATTAGAAAGGGGTGTTGAAATCTCCTACTATTATTGTGTGAGGTACAATGTGTGCTTTGAGCTTTAGTAAGGTTTCTTTCATGTATGTAGGTGCCTTTGTATTTGGATCACAGATATTTAATTTTGAGAATTGATTTTGGTGGATTTTTCCTTTGATGAATATGAAGTATCCTTCCTTATCTTTTTTGATGACTTTTGGTTGAAAATCAGTTTTATTCTATATTATAATGTGTACTCCAGCTTGCCTCTTCAGACCATTTGCTTAGAAAGCTGTTTTCCAGACTTTTACTCTGAGGTAGTGTCTGTCTTTGTCTCTGAGGTATGTTTCCTGTAGGCAACAAAATTCTGGGTCCTCATTATGTATGCAGTTTGTTAATATATGTCTTTTTATTGGGAAATTGAGTCCACTGATGTTGAGAGATATTAAGGAATAGTGATTGTTGCTTCCTGCATTTGGAGGTGAGATTATGTTTGTGTGCTTCTCTTCTTTTTGTTTTGTTGCAAAAAGATTAGTTCCTTGCTTTTTCTATGGTGCAGCTTGCCTCCTTGTATTGGGCTTTCCCATTTATTATCCTTTTTAGTGCTGGATTTGGAGAAAGATATTGTGTAAATTTGGTTTCAATGTAATGTCTTGGTTTCTCCATCTATGTTAATTGAGAGTTTTGCCGGATAGAATAACCTGGGCTGGCATTTGTGTTATCTTAGGATCTGTATTACATCTGTTCAGGATCTTCTGGCTTTCATAGTCTCTGGTGAGAAGTACGGTGTGATTCTGATAGGTCTGTCTTTATATGTTACTTGACCATTTCCCCTTACTGCTTTTAATATTCTTTCTTTGTTTTGTGCATTTGGTGTTTTGACTATTGTGTGATGAGAGGAGTTTCCTTTCTGGTCCAATTCATTTAGAGTTCTATAGGCTTCTTGTATGTTTATAGGCAATCTTCTCATTGTGTCCTGGATTTCCTGTATGTTTTTGGCTAGTAGCTCTTTTTTTTTCTTTTAATCTTTGAAGTTGTGTCGATGTTTTTAATGGAATCTTCTTCTCCTGAGATTGTCTCTTCTATCTCGTGTATTCTGTTGGTGATGCTCACATCTGTGACTCCTGATCTCTTCCCTAGGTTTGCTATCTCCGTGGTTGTCTTCTTTTGTGCTTTCTTTATTGTTTCTATTTCCACTTTTAGCTCCTGGATAGTTTTGTTCACTTCCTTCTCCTGTTTTGTTGCTTTTCCCAGTAGTTCTTTAAGGGATTTTTGTGTTTCCTCTTTAAGGGATTCTAGTTGTTTGCTTGTGTTGTCCTGTATTTCCTTAAGGGAGTTATTTATGATCTTCTTAAAGTCCTCCATCATCATGATAAAATGTGATTTTAAATCTAGATCTTGCTTTTCTGGTGTGTTTGGATATTCGGTGTTTGCTTTGGTGGGAGAATTGGGCTCTGATGATGTCATGTAGTCTTGGTTTCTGTTGCTTAGGTTCCTGCGCTTGCCTCTCACCATCAGATTGTCTCTGGTGTTACCTTGTTTTGCTGTTTCTGACAGTGGCTTGACCGTCCTGTAGGCCTGTGTGTCAGGAGTGCTGTAGACCTCTTTTCCTTTTTTCCTTCAACCAGTTATGGGAACAGTGTTTTTCTCTCAGTCGTGTAGTCATTCCTGTCCACTGGTTTTCAGCTGTCCCTGTGGGTGGGAACTAGAAGGCCTCCCCCTACTTCTCCTGGGTCCCTGTGTGCAGGGGGCACAGATGGCAGAATGTGTTTTCCTCGTGAGTCTGGAATGTGGGCAGAGAGTAGTCTCCTCTCCTCTGGTTTCCCAGGACCGTCTGCCCCTCTGAAGTTCTAGCTCTCTTCCCCATCAGATTTGGGTGCAGGGAGCTGTTTGAGTGATTCAGTTCAGATCCTGGTACAGTCTGGACCATGGGGCTCTTGCAGCTTGACTGCTCCTACCTTTCTCTGTCCAGAGGCACTATACAGTTTCCTCTTGGGCCAGGGATGTGGGCAATGATGGGCAGAAGTGGCAATCTCTCCTGCCCTGCAGTCTCAGGATTGCCCACACTTCTGGGTGATCAGCTCTCTCTCCCACAGGGATTGGGAGCAGGGAGCTGTGGGCCGGGATCAGGCGCCAGCTAGAAACTGGAAGTGTCTGGTCCCAGAGGAATGTAAAACTTCTAATTGAAAAACATGCAACATTTCGAATAAAAGCAGCTATTATAATTTTCTATTAAAATTTTCTTATTACTACCAGGGTTTTGTTTAACATAAAATTTCAAGAATCACATTTGTCCATCTCCTAATGTAATTAAGAGCAAAATAATTTTGTATTCAGAAAAATGTAATTTTGCATTTTTTTCATTTTCAGTCTCAAGTGACACTTCATTTGTAAACAAATAAATTATTAAAGGATGAAGTACAGTAAGTAATGCCTCTACTTTTTAATGAAAGGCACTCTACTGGCTATCAGTAATACTTTATTCAGAGGATGTACAATGGAAAGAAGGGAATTATAATTTTATGTTTTTACACCGGGAAATGCCAACTCCTCTCTTAAGTGCATCAGTAAGCCCCAAGTTATATTTGTGTTTTAGAGATAAGCTAAATGGCACAACTCTGATTTGCAGTAGATTGTAACCAACACTTGCACTTTAAAAAAATCTGTGACATGAGCCAAAACTCCATGAAATTGGATGAGCATTAAACTTCTGCAAAAAAAAGCCTCATTTTTTTAGATAAAATAAAATATGGAAATATGTAAAAAGAAAATTTTCTTTCAAGTCTTGAATTAATTTTTAAGAATACATAGAAACCAGATGAAAAACCAAATTATATTATTTCGAATGTAGTTAAGAGTATGTCAAAATATTGCACTTTTTCTAAAACCAATCTGTACCTCATAACTTTATCCTAATATTTTTGTTTCTATGAGCAAAGTAAGTCCAGCACAGAGTATGTAAGGGACAACAACTACTATATTGTAACAGAGGTCCACTATGTTTATAGCAAGTTTATTTTATAATAGCCAGAACCTGCAAACAACCCAGATGTCCCTCAATGGAAGAATAGATACAAAAATGTGGCACATTTGTACAATGAAGTACTACTTAGCTATTAAAAACAATGACTTCATGAAATTTGAAGGCAAATGGATGGAACTAGAAAATACCATCCTGACTGATATAACACAGACCCAAAAGGACATACATAGTATGTGCACACTGATAAGTAGATATTAGCCCCAACTCAAAGTACCCATGATATAACTCAGAGACCATATGAAGCTTAACAAGAAGGAAGACCAAAGTGTAAATGATTTAATCCTACTTAGAACAGGGAATAAAATAATCATGGGATGTAGAGGGACAGACTTGGAAAGGAGAGCAAAGGGGGAGGGAAAAAGTGGGGACAGAATTAGGTATGGGAAGAGACAGGAGCAAAGCCCAGAGGGTCAGGAAAATGAATAAGCAGTGAGGAGTGGGGAACGGGGGATGGTCACTAGAAAGTCCAGACACCAGGAAAGCATGAGGTACCAAGAAGCCAACAGGGATGGCATTAGCCCAAATACCCGACAAAGGGGAGATAGAACCTGTAGAGCACACCTCCAGTAGGTAGTGGAGGATAGTAGAGAGCACAGTCCGCAGATAAGGGAAGGGGAAACCCATTCATCTAAAAAAAAAATTAACCCAGAATTCTTCCTGTCTAAAGGAAATGTAGGGACAAAGAGTAGAGCAGAAACTGAGGGAAAGGCCATCTGGAGACTACTCTACTTAGGGATCCATCCCATCTGCAAACACCAAACCCAGTCACTATTGCTGATAGCAAGAAATGCTTGCTAACAGGAGCCTTGCATAGTTGTCCCCTGAGAGACTCTGCCAGCATTTGAATGAGATGCAGATTCTCACAGTCAACCATTGAACTGAGCTCAGGGACCCCTGAGGAATTAAGGGAAGGACTGAAGGAGCTGAAGTGTATTACAGCCCTATAGTAAAAACAACAATATCATCCAACAAGACCTCACCCCACTCCCACCCCTACGAGCACCCAGAGATTAGATCACTGTCTTAATCTGGGTTCTCTAAAGTCAAGGAACTTGTGGGTAGTCTCTACATAGTAAAAGAATTTGTTGATGACTTACAGTCTAACTCCCCAATATTGACCAGCACAAATGTTAATGGAAGTCCAAGGATCTAGCTTTGGCTTAGACCCACAAGGCAGACAAACCAAAGGGAGAGATTCTGGCTTCTTTCAATGTCCTTATATAGGTCTCCAGCAGAAGGAGTGCCCCAGATTAAAGGTGTGTACCACCACACCTGGATCTGGGTCTTGTTTTATCCCAGATGACCTTGAACTCAGAGATCTCCTTGCCTTAGGCTCCTGGTATTCATAGCCACTTTGCCTTAAGATCTCCACACCAAGATTCAGGACAGAAACTTGTATCTCCCAGCCTCAAGATCAGGATCAAAGGTGAGCCTTCCAATTCTGGATTGTAGTTCACTCCAGATATAGTCAGGTTGTCCACCAGGAATAGATACTACAACCACCAACCAAAAACTACATACGCATGGATCCAATGCTCCAGCTACAGATGCAGCAGAGGATGGCCTTATCTGGCCTAAATTGGAAGGGAGGCCCTTGGTCCTGTGGAGGCTTGATGCCACAGCATAGGGAAATGCTAGAGTGGTGAGGTAGGAGTGGGTAGGAGGGTAGAGGAGTACCCTCACTGAGAAAAAGATAACGAGAAAAGATAAAAAGATCAGGTGGGGTGTTTGGAGAGTGGTGATCATGAAGGAAGCCAATATTTGAAATGTAAATAAATAAAATAACCAATAAAAAAGACACATAGCTAAGAATTCCAGAGAAGAATGGAGATAATTAGGAGTATAAAAGGAGAGAATGATGAAAGAATTAGTGACTTGAAAAATAGTACTACCTGAGGACCCAGATAGACCAGTCCTGGGCATATACCCAAAAGATACTCTAACATATACAAAGGACACGTTCTCCTCTATGTTCAGAGCAGCCTAAGTTATAATAGCAAGACGCTATAAAGGACCCAGATGTCCTTTAACAGAGGAATGAATACACAAAATGTGTTACATTTACACAATGGAGAACTACTTAGCTATTAAAAACGATGAGTTCATGAAATTCTTAGGCTAATGTATATAACTAGAAAATATGCTGAAGGAGGTAAACACAACCATAAAGAATACACATGGTATGTACTCACTGATAAGGGGATAATAGGCAAAAGTTCAGAATACCCAAGATACAATTCACAGACCACATGAAGCTGAAGAAGAAGGAAGACCAACGTTTGGTTGCTTCAGTTCTTCTTAGAAGGAGAAACAAGATACTCACAGTAGGAAATATGGAGACAAAGTGTGGAGAAGAGACTGAAGGAAAGGCCATCCAGAGATTACCCAACCTGGAGATCCATCCCATATACAGTCACAAACCCAGACGCTATTGCAGATGCTAAGAAATACTTGCTGATAGGAGCTGGATATAGTTGTCTTCTCAGAGGCCCTGCCAGAGCCTGACAAATACAGAGGCAGATAATCATAGTCAACCACTGGGCTGAGAATTGGGTCCCCAATGAAGGAGTTAGATAAAGAACTGAAGGACCTGGCTTGCAGTCCTATAGGAAGAATAACAATATCAACCCACCAGACACCCCAGAGCTCCCAGGTACTAAACTACCAACCAACGAGTACACATGGAGTGACCCATGGCTCCAGCTACATATGTAGCAGAGGATGGCCTTATTGGGCATCAATGGGAGGAGAGGAACTTGTTCCTCTGAAGACTTAATGTCCTAGTGTAGCAGAATGCCAGGGAAGGGAGGCTGGAGAGAGTGGGTGGGTGGGTGGGAGAGCACCCTCATAGAAGAAGGAAAATAAAAGGATGGGATAGGGTGTTTCTGGAGGGAAACCAGGAAAGGGGATAACATTTCATATATAAGTAAAGAAAATATCCAATAAAAAATTAGAAATAAAAGAAAAATATGATCTCTCAGATTCAGAACTCCCACAAATCTTGGTTAGTATACCTACAACAAATACTTTACATTGTAAAATCACAAAAGGATGATGTTTTAATATAATGCTTTTTATATGGTAACTTTCTTCTCTCTAAAGCAATTCTACAATTTCTTTTTCTTTATTATTCTGACTCTTCTGCAACCCCATAGCAGTAAGTGCTCGAATTACAGGTATGTGCATTATAGCTCTTCTGCATAATAAAATTCGTATTACAAAACACATACCAGAAGACTATGGGACCTCATCCAAATGTTGAAAGAAAATTATTTGAATGACATACTTAGCATATTATCATTAAATAATGAATGTAAAGGCATTTTCAGATAAGCAAAGTCTATAACCATGAGTAATTTATGAGGTTTATTTATACCTATTTATGATACAGTGCGATAATTTAAAAACAACATAAAAGAAAAATTGGGATAATTAGCAATCTTAGTCCTTTAACATTGATCCTTTCTGTGTGTTGGCACTGTTCAACTCTTCATGCACTTTATGCATATAAATGCATTATACAATGGCTCAGAGGATAGTTACCAAACTGTGCTGCAGAGCATCAGAACTGATTCTTTTTCTCACAGTACGTAGACTTCTATTATTTAACCTTTTCCAACCCTTCCTCCTCTATCCCATTACCAATGAATGATTCCTGAACTCAGCTATGAGATTTTTTTATATGTTTGTCTTCAAATTAGTAAGAACCAACGGAATTTGTCTTTCAGTGTGTGGCTTATTTCGCTTAGCATGGTTTTCCAAGGCTCATTCCACTTAGACAAAAATATCAGAATCTCGTGGTTTTTCTATGCTTCAGTGCAACTGGCAGAATTCTAAGTCTGAGTCAAACATGAGTCTTCTGAAGCAATGTGTTGTCTGTGTAAGATATGAAACATTGCAGAATTATGATGTTTTTCATTAATAATATTTTAGGAGAGATTGTTTTGATTTTCCATAATGAATATGTGTTCTAAATTTGATTGAGATTTTTCTTTATTTTTATTGGATATTTCTTTATTTACATTTCAAATGTTATTCCCTTTCCTGGTTTCGTGTCCATAAGTCCCATATACCCTCCCCCTTCCCTTCTTCTATAAAGGCGTTCCACCCCACATCCATCTCCACTTACAGCCCCCCCCCCCAACATTCCCTTATACTCGGGATCCATCATTGACAGGACCAAGTGCTTCTCCTTCTATGATCCCCAAATATTCCATTCTCTGCTACATATGCAGTTGGAGCCATGTATAGTCTTTGGTAGTGGTTTAGTCCCTGGAAGCTCAGGTTGGTTGGCATTGTTATTCTTATATGGTTGCAAGCCCCTCCAGCTCTTTCAGTCCTCTCTCTAATTCCTCAAATGGGGGCCCCATTCTCAGTTAAGTGGTTTGCTGCTAGCATTTGCCTTTGTATTTGACATGCTATGGCTGTGTCTCTTAGGATAGATCTATATCTGGCTCCTGTCACCATGCACTTCTTAGCTTCATCAATCTTACCTAGTATTTGTCGGCTGTACACATATATGGGCCACATGTGGGGCAGGCTCTGAATGGCTGTTCCTTCAGTCTCTGCTCTAAACTTTGCCTCCATATTGCTTCCTATGGATATTTTTTTGTTCTCCCTTTTAAGAAGGAGTGACACATCCTCATTTTGGTCATCTTTCTTGAGCTTCATGTGGTCTGTAGATTGCACAGTAGATAATCTGAGCTTTTGAACTAATATCCACTTATCAGTGAGTACATACCAAGTGTGTTTTTCTATTACTGGGTTACCTCACTCAGGATGATATTTTCTAGTTCAATCCATTTGCGTATGAAATTCATGAAGTCATTGTTTTTGATAGCTAAGTAGTTCTTCATTGTGTAGACATACCACATTTTCTGTATCTATTCCTCTGTTGAAGGGCATCTGGGTTCTTTCCAGATTCTGGCTATTATAAATAAGGTTGCTATGAACATAAGTAAGATCTGACTTACTCTAGATGGCCGTGCTAACATGTAGGCTGCTTATATCTCAGTTGAGACATAGACCTATAAGCAAGCAGCAAATATTCTCTACAAATTTGGATGTCTTACTTGATTGCAGGTTGAGATAAGAATGTCTGAGGGTAAGTCTTTCTATGTTAACTACCACTTTTATTCAGAGAGTACCTAATCTGACTGTCTCTTGGTATGAATTATATCTCCTATCAGTCTTGAACAAGTTTGCCTATATCCCTCTTGGTTTTACCATGTTTCTAGTATTCTAGACCTAGAAACTTGACTCCAGTAATAGTAATTGATAATAGTAATAAAAGTGAAATAATTATGGTTCATGAGATTCTCACTTATAGAACATAAATTCTATTTTCATAAGCAGATAAAAAAAAACACCACAAAGGAAAAAACAGAAGGAGCAATGCTACAAATCAAAATTATGCAACATTATCCTTAGGCTCATAATAAAGTTGGGAATGAGTTAATTACTTTAAAAATTATTGGGTTCTTCATAAAAACATAAGTATAGTTTAGAAAAATTTATAGCTTAATAAGTGTTTAAAATTTTAATTAAACCATCTAAATTCCTCTAGAGTGTTTTGGATGATATAACTGTATTTAAGTGATGTACTTTTTAGGAATCAGCATTATAATTAAAGATTATCCATCCTGAAATATTTGCATAATAAAATCTCAAGACTTTAATTTATCTGATCTATATTTATTCAAAGACACAAATAGAGATGAGAGGGATGATAGAGTGGTTAAGTACTGCTCCTAAAGTGGTATGAGCTTCAGTTACCATCCCTCACATTGAACAGTTCATAACTGACTCTAAATCTAGATTCAAGAAATCTGATGCTGCTTCTAGACTCCACAAGTACCTAGATGCAAGTGATATACATACCTATGAAGAACCTATGTATACATACATAAAATATAGATTAAAGGTCAATGCTTGATCTAACACTGGAAATATAATATTTTAGTGTGAACAAAAACTCATATGATATATTCTGTTACTTTCACAATTCTAATTACTTTTCAAGATAACCAAAATATACTGATACATACATCTGGGCATATTAAAATTTAAGGTAGTATCATGAATGTAGTGACGACGAAAATAATGGGATACCAGAATAATTTGTCTTAGTGCCTGTGATTCTGTCCACTGTTGAAAGACATCTTTAGGATTAGAGAATGAGGTAGAGCAAGGGCAAGAATGTTTCTGAAAACCACATGAAAGCTGTCACCTCTGACTCTGGATTTATGTGTGTCATTGTCTAACTCTCATGATTAGTTTTTATAACAATATAGAAATATGAGATTCTATCAGTCAGATGTATTTTTTTTTCCCTTGGCATCACCCAGATCGGCCATAGTTACAGCTATTGGGGAAAAATCAATTCTAGTATCAGAAGCACTCTGTGTCAGAATTTCCCCTCCCTCTTTGTCCTGTTCTTCCCTAATAGGCCCATTAATTCAACAAGCTTCAGATCATCCATCAGACTGCTCAGGAAGCCTTTCCTTATTACTGTCATGGTGTAATCACTCCTTGTTGCCAGCTTTACACAAAATTCTATTAGTGTACTGCATATTTATTTCTGTGTTTACTTAAGCATCCCTTATAATAGATTTTTAGTTGAAAGCAATTCTCATTAATATCTGTATTATGGCACAATGTCCTGTGCTCAAGAACTAATTTTTATTTCAATTAAGTAAAAGATTTACTGAAAATTGATTACTTTCTTGCCTTGAGATTCTCCATGAATTTTTCTTATAAATCAAAAAACTATTTTTTCAAGTAAAAAAGAAAAATGTGATATATTTTTCTACAACAAAACCCAATATTTATCTTAAATAATTATTCAGCTAAAAAGCTAATAATGACAATTAAATCTGCCTATTTCCTTTAAATTTGTTTACTTCAATAATTTCAGCAGTCTCTTTTAAGTTGGATACTAATAATGTTTCAACCACATGTTAAGGCTGAATTTGTTTGATATAAGTTTATTGTTAAAATAATGTTTTGATGAAAGGTCAAATTGTACTTTGAAAGGCACCTAGTATATGGAACTAACTGCTGTACTACTCTATGTGAAGGATAATTGATTTGATCTTCTTGACTAGTAACTAGAATTATAATATCAATTTCTAATTATTATTCTTTATTCATTTATTTCATACTCACTATCTCTCATGACTCATCTCATTAACATACCAAACAAGGCCAGTGCACTATATCTTTATATATACTATTAAGATTATCTGCTTAATATTTCAACCTGGCTTACATGGCTGAGCTTGTGAAGTGAAGGAATAACTGTTAACTCATCAGTGAAGGGGAAACTCTTAGATGTTAACTTTCTTCATATGCTTTGCAATCAAAGCTGTATGTCTTATTAAGTACAATAAAAATATTCCTGAGTCCATAACATCTTCAGTGGTTTCATGTTGGGTCAATCATACATTGTAAATAATTTACTTCATTACCAGATCTTTTGTACCTGCATGACAAAGTCCTAATTGCTCATTTTGTCAAGTAAGGTTCTTTATGCTCTGCCCCTATTAAATTTACGTTAGCATTTTCATAATAAAATCATATTCTTCAATCAGGTTTAGAATTTGCACTTCAATCTACTTATTTTGAGTTTGATATGATGATACATTTCTTTGTTTTTATTGGATATTTTCAATTTACATTTCAAATGATATCATTTTTCCTGGTTTCCAGTCCATAAACCTCCTATCCCACCCTCCATCCCCTGTCCTCTGTGAGTGTGTCTCCCCACCCACTGACCCACCCCTTCCTGCCTCCCTACCTTGATATTTGCCTACACTGGGGGTCCAGCCTTGGCAGGACCGAAGGCTTCTTCTCCCATTGGTACCCAACAAGGCCATCCTCTGCTACATATGCAGTTGGAGCCATGGCTCTGTCCATGTGTACTCTTAGCATAGTGATTTAGTTCCTGGAAACTCCGGTTGGTTGGTATTGTTGTTCTCATTGGGTTACAAGCCCCTTCAGCTCCTTCAATCTTTTCTCTAACTCCTCTACTGAAATCTTGGGCTTTGCTGGACAAAATAGTTTTGCAGAAATCAGTTTCAGCTGAGAAGTCTCTGTTGCCCTATTTTCAAGGTCACTGAATATTTCTTTATATCTGTATTTTCATATAATTACCTTTTTAGCTTTCTGTTCTCCACTAAAGGGCCTATAACCACCTCTAACGTCCCAGTAACTGTAATGAGAATTTTCATAGCTTTTAAACTAATTTCAACTCATTCTCAACACCCACTTCAAGTTTCTTCATATGAGTATGCACACATCTTCAGAAAATTTGATACCTCTAACATTCTGTCCCAGAGCCACGTTATCCCATCACTACTTTAAATAATATGTTTACCCATATTTTATAGAAAGCAAAAATCATATTATATTTTTGTAGTTTGTTAATCTATATTTGTTTATTTAAATCTCCTGTATTTGATCATATGCATAGCCAAAGAGCTCTCAGTCTGGAGGAAGGACAGCAGAGAAAACACAGATCCAATATTTACAGTCTTAACTGTGGTACTAAAGTTTACTGGTTTTCTTGTTTAGTCTCTTATCATCTAGATATTAGAAACTCAAGAAGTCCAGATAAGTGCTTTACCATTAGACTACATCTTCAGTCTTCATTTTATATTTAATTTCGAGACAGTTGTCATTATTATTCCCATGATGACATTGAACTCTGTAGCTTAGGCAGATCTTGAATTTTCTTGAGATCTATTTTTTACCTTACCACACTCCACTAAATACTTTATTCCTGACTGGACTAGTGGTTGCAATGAATATCCTAGTAAGAGCACCAGGGAAGGGGGGAAGCCCTGGGTCCCTGCTAAGACTGAACCCCACTCCACAGCAATGGGGGAAATACCCATAAGGAAGGGGGGAGGGGATTTATTCTTAAGAAATACTGTGTTCCTCATCAAATTATATTTACCTAATATAGGAAAGTAAAATTGTATATGGTGTGTGGTTAGGAAAGCACATATTTTTAATTCTTTCAGGACTGAGAAGTTTCTTTCTACCTAAAAAAGAAAAAAAGACACTTTGCAGCATACATTTTACTCAATGAAAATTTGTTTCACTTTTAAGTGTATTAGATAATTTGGTTCTGTTAGTTTTATACTCCAACAAAACTGCTAGAATGGTAGAATTTGGTATCCTATACATGTGATTCACTTCTGTCTTTTTATGTCATAAGTAATTACTTACAGGTATACCTTGGAATCTTCATTATAATTTTTATTAAAATTAAATGGAAATGTTTCATCTCCATATGTTTTATGATGAAAATACTAATTACATAATGAACTAATTGAAAAATAATATATATATATATATATATATATATATATTCCCAAAGTGGTAGATTTAGGCACATATGTTGACCAAATTAATATTTGAGGAAAACTAATAGATGAATGTGAGTTTGTAAATAAAAGATAAAAATTAGGTTAGCAGCCATAATTATTTTATATTTAAAGGAAGGATAATGTAGTTGTTAGTCTTGGATTTCAGATAGATTGGATCTGTAATCGACTAAGAGACATCTCCCTGAATGTGTCTGTAAGCTTGATGCCTGGAAGGAAAAAAATTAAAAAGGAAAAACCTTCCCTTCTTTGAAATTCTTAGTTTTATTTTTTATTATAATTTTACTTTTCTTAGATATGTTTGTATTTACATTTCAAATTTTATCCCCTTTCCCCCCCTCCCATACTTTCTTCCCCATCCCCTTGCCCACTTACCCAGCACAACCTCAACACCTGGCATTACTCTACATTGGAGAAACGAGCCTTCACAGGACCAAGAGCTTTTCCTCCCACTGATGCTGGACAATGCCATCCTTATCCACATATGTGGCTAGACTCATGCATCCCTCCATGTGTATTCATTAGTTGGTGGTTTAGTCCAAGGGAGGTCTGGTGGGGTTTGGTTGGTTTATATAGTTGTTCTTCCTATGTTGTTACAAACCCCTTCAACTCTCTCAGTCTTCTCTAACTCCTACATTGGGATTACCTTGTTCAGTCCAATGGTTAGCTGCAACCATCCTCATCTGTATCAACAGAGCTCTGACAGAGCCTCTCAGGAGACACACATATCTGGCTCCTGTCATGCTGACACTTCTTAGTATCACTAATTGTGACTGGGTTTCATGGCAGCATATGGAATTGATTCTCAGGTGGAACAGTCTCTGGGTGACTTTTCTTCAGTCCTTGCTCCACTCTTTGTCCCTGTATTTCTGCCCATGAGTATTTTGTTCTCCCTTCTAAGAAGAAATGAAGCATTCATATTTTGTTCTTCTTTTTTGGACTTCATATGATCTACGAATTTTTTCTTAGGTGTTTCAAGCTTTTGGACTAATATCTGCTTTTCTTCTGATTTTTCATTCTTGACAATTAGTTGGGATGAATTTAAAAACGTATTTTGGCTTGATAATATGTAATTCAATGAATGAATCATAATAGAGCAAACTTTCAAGACTGATAAAAGATTAATGTTTTAAAAACAAAAGGTACTTTCCTTACAAATAATTATTTAATGAAACAACATTGGAGAGATGACTCAGTGGTTAAGAGGACTAATAGCTCTTCCATGAGTTCAATTCCCAGCAACCACAAAATGGCTCACAACCATCTGTAATGGGATCAGATGCCCTCTTCTGGTGTGTCAGAAGACAGAGGCAGTGTACTCATACACATGAAATAAATACATCTTTTTTAAAAAAGTTTATTTCAATGACATAATTAGCATAACTGTCTAAAAAGGGAAATCAAGAGTTAATTTATTTTTTTCTTCATATTCATCAAAGGAAAAAAATCCAACATGATGAACTCTCAATCTTAACTATCTATGCTCCAAATCCAAGGAGACATACATACAAAAAAAAATATATATAACCTTACCAATGCTCAAAGCACACATTACACCTCACACAACAATAGTGGGAGACTTCAATACCCCACTCTCATCAATGGACATGTCATGGAAAGATAAATAGACAGAAATTAAATGAAGTTATGAACCAAGTGGGTTTAACAGATATCTATGGAACATTTCATCCTAAAAAAAAGAATATACCTTCTTCTCAGCACCTCATGGTACACACACCAAAATTGACCATATAATTGGTCACACAGTAAGCCTCAAAAGATACAAAAAGATTGAAATAATCCCATGTATCTTATCAGATCACCATGGACTAAGGGTGGTCTTCAATAACAACAAAAACAATAAAACAACCCACATACATGTGGAAGCTGAGTAATGCTCTATTCAGTCATAACTTGGTCAAGGAATAAAGAAAGAAAGAAATTAAAAGCTTTTTAGAATTTAATGAAAATGAAGGCACACCATACCAAAACTTATGCAACATAATGATAAAAGGGCAAATAGGAACACTCATAGTTCTGAGCACCTCCAAACAAAACTGGAGAGAGTATATATTAGCAGCTTGAAAATACATCTGAAAGCTCTAGAACAAATCCAAGAGGAGTGGATGGCAGCAAATAATCAAACTCAAGGCTGAAATAAACCAAGAAGAAACAAAAAGAACTATATAAAGAATCAACAAAACCAGGAGCTGGTTCTTTGAGAAAATCAACAAGATAAATAAACCCTAGGGCAAAACTTGCTACAATTATTCAGGCAAAAGAACATGAAAATAAAATGACATCTTGGTATATACATAGATCACTGCATCCCTCTGCATCAGAGAAGCCTTCTTTGTTAGTAGATTGTAATTAATTCAAAGAACCATACCTGAATAATGTGCACAAAAAGTGAGAATGATTAAACATTTATTCTTAAATGGGGTATCTTTATGCAGAAGAGAAAGCAGAATGATTGTAAACTCCATAGGTGTAAGATGACTTCAAAGGAACAATATCTGGTCACAAGTGGACTGATAAATATATGAATTATTAGATACAGTGACACTAAGCACAAGACCTGCAAAAATTCAAAATAGACAAAAATCACACCACTAATAAAAGAAAATAATATACCGAAACTTCTACTCTCTTCCTACCTATTCAATATAGTACTCAAAGTCCTAGTCAGAGAAATTAGACAGGAAAAGTATGTCAAAAAATACAAAATAAAAAGGAAGAAGTTAAAATATCACTATTTGCAGATGATATGATAGTATACTTAAGTGACCCCAAAAAATTTCACCAGGTAACTTCTACAGCTGGGGGGCAGATCAGGCATGGGAGGAGACTGGAATGATATACAGAGGGTCAGGAATTTTGGTTGATATATAAAGGGTCAGAAATTTGAACAGAGGTATACAGCAATGGGGAATGAGGAACTTTTGGTAAGCACCCACATGTCTCAGATATCAGAAAAGCCAGAGGATCCCAAGACCTAATAGGGATAAGAATAGCTGAAATGCCCAATGTATTGGGGGAGAGAACCTACAGAGACAATATCCAAAGGTTAGGAATTGCCCCTTGTTGAGGGATAGTGGCATCCTCACATCTCCAGAATTTTAACCCAGAATTGCTCCTGTCTAAAGGAAATACAGTTATAAAGAGTGGAATAGACTAAAGTAAATGCCATCCAGAGATGACCCACTTGGGGATCCATACCATATGCAGACATTAAACCCAGACACTATTGCTGAGGCCAATAAGTGCTTACTGACAGGAGACTGATATAACTGTTTTCTGAGAGCCTCTGGCAAAGCCTGACAAATACAGGGGTGGATGCTCAGAGCTAAGCATATGGGATCCCAATGGAGGAGTTAAAGAAAGGACTGAAGGAGCTGAAGGGGTTTGCAACCCCATAGGAAGAAAAATGTCAACCAACCAGATGCCCCAGAGATCCCAGGGACTGAACCACTAACCAAAGACTGCACATGGAGGGATCTGTGGCTCCAACTGCATATGTAGTAGAGGATGGCTTTGTCAGTCATCAATAGAAGAGGCCCATGGTCTCTTGGTACCCAGTGTAGGGGAATGCCAGAGTGGGAAGGCAGGTAGGGGTGCATATGGGAGCACCCTCATTAAATCAGGGGATGGGAGTATGGGATAATGGGTTTCTGGAGAGGAAGCTGGGAAGGGGGATAACATTTGAAAGGTAAATAAATAAAATATCCAATAAAAAATAAGAAACTATTTTCCACTGATACCTACTGCAAAAGAAAATTATTTTTCTCCAGTGGTGTCTTACTAAATGTATCAGCTGCACACCAGACAAGTCTGATACTCAGGAGCAGTTGTCAAGCTCAAAACAGACTCCATATATATGTGTGTGGAGGGTTGCTTTTTTGCTTTGTTTTGGTACCTTTTCATTCACTTACAGATAGACTTTGTTGAGCTGGATACTAGCCTTCTTTATATGTAAAAGTCTTCCCCATATGCCCCCACTCTTAGAAACTAGTCAAACTAGACTTTGTGCACAAATCACAAGCTAGAACTATAGTGCATTTCTAATTAATGGAGAAAGTCTTTGAGTTAAAATGAAGTGTTCCACAAAGTAGAAATGTGTAGTGATCATTAGACTGGCATCACTCGCAGTGTCAACAGTATAAAGTTGTTAGGATCTGAGGCCTGCCAATAAAACAAAATCCTTATGGCTATGGAAAGGATGTATAGATGAAATGAAAAGAAGATATTTAGAATAATATTACCCCTTTTATATGTCAAACAGCACAATGATATATAAAGGAAGCAATATTCCATATTTCTTCTAGCAGAAGAACCAAGACCAAACAGGCTCAAAAGAAATGCAAGATACCTATACTCCCATGCTTCATATAGGCAAAATCTTATCCTTTATACAAGGATGTGAAAGCATAGATATTTTCTCAGAACTTGAACATCAGAGGACATTGAAAATAATACTACTCTATTACTTGTTTAGAATATTCTGTAGATGTTTATTAATTATATTTGACAAGTAGTAAGATGTAGGAAGAATATTCAAAAGTTCCAAGAATTGTATGAAATTAAAAATACAAAGATAACAGAATCTATTGGATATAAAGAAAAATTTCAATCATATGTAAAATATACACATTGAACAGAGAAATAAAGAAAATATAGATGTGCTTCAATATTATATGAAATCATTAACCTCAAAAAAGTCGAATTAATTGACATCTCCACATTCAGAAGGTAAGATTAGAAGTGCAAGGTCATTCTAACCTTCATACAAAATTTAGAAACAGCATTAGATCCACAAATTCATTCCTCAAAAATTAAGAGAAATAAAACTGCAACAACAACAAAATCTTCCATGTCCCTACGCAACAGCCTTTGAAATTAATTTAGGTTATGAATCCATATCATTTAAATCAAATTGTTATCCTATAGAAATCCAGGGCAATTTGGTAAGAGTGGTACATACCAGCAAAACCCTCCCTGGGAGATGGAGAGAAGATAATAGGGTATTCAAGGCCAGTTGCAGTTATACAGTGAATTTGAAGTGAGGCTAACACTTCTCAAACAGCAAAGAAACAAAATTCACAAGAAGGAAAGGATTATACATACTGGTAAGAACTCAATGAAAATGTAACAAATACACAGTGCTGGTAGGAAACTAAATTGGTCTAGCCACCATAAAAAGTAGTATGAGAGTTTCTGCATAATCTAAACATCAAACTGTCAGGTAATATCAATCTCATGTATGCAGTCAAAGAACTCCAGTTCTCTACTCAAAGGTACTTTTATATCCCTGTACCTTGCAAAACTATGCCTTGTACCCCAAGGGGACCCCAAAGAGCATCTGACCCATGGGAATTAGAATCACAGATGGCTTTTACCCATCATTTGGTTGTTGGAAACCGAACAAGGATACTCTGCAAGAGCATCCAATGATCATCACTGCTGAGCCATCTCTCCAGGCCGCAATAGACATTCAATGAAGCCTTCCTGTAGTGGGTATGAGATCCTCATGCTCACAGATAAGCCCTAGGGAAAACATACATGTTTAACATGCAGGCTTATCTCTTCACCAAAAGAGATGTGTGATATATTCCTTTCAGAAGCCATGGAATTAATGTAGCTAATAATTTGATGATCTGTGCTATGATAGGGCCAGGTCACATCTGCATTTCCTAGACTATGATGGGTGTCTCAGAGTCTTCCTACCTAGACTTTTAATGTGATCATTATTTCTCAGTTAACATAACCTATCTTTATAGGCCATGTTATTAGAAATTTCCAATAGCCTAGGTGAACCCAATGCTCTCAACAGCGCCAGGACACTCCTGGATTTTGCAAACATTTATGTTTACCTCAGGCATTCCCCTTATATCTTCATTGTGAGCATTTTCTCACTCAATAGAACCCTTCTTTATGGAAGAGTTCATGTGTACTTTATAAAGAGTTTCAATACATTCAAATAATGAACATACCAAGAACTAATTAAGGAAACAATCCAGTTAATAATAACCTTACAAAATAAAATATACAGAAAAATATTAAACAAGAAGGTGATAGATGTCTTTAATCATGTAATATATACCAAAAATTAAACAGATTTTAAGCAATTATATTTTGTAAAATCTATCCATAGTGACATTCATATACTTATATACCAAATAATATATCCAAATTTTAATCATTTAACATAGAACTATTAAAAAAAACTATGTGCATGTCCTCATAGAAACTCAAAGGTTCATCCATAGCTAACGCAATTTTAATTAATAAATAAAAAGATACAGGTACCCTGAAACACAAAGTCAATTCTATTGAGGCATATAGTAACAATAGCAAAAAAAAAAATAATAGTACCTCCAATAGACAAGACCAAAGAACAGAATAAAAAATTCATTTTTAAAAATGCACATAGTCGGTTTTTGGCCAGAGTCCCGGGCCAGCGGAGGATCCCTGCCTTCAGCAGCTCTCTGCTCTCAGGCCCCCTGGAGGGGAGTTCTCGCCGCCTGGTCGGGCGGGCACTCCTGAGGCAGCAGAGCGGAGGAGACCACCAACGCTGCGAACCCCTGCCCACATCCCTGGCCCAGGAGGAAACTGTATACGGCCTCTGGGTACCCGTAGAGGAGGGCCCAAGAGCAGCAGGTCCACTGCATCTGAGACACCGCACCTGAAGGGACCGACCAGATAAACAGTTCTCTGCACCCAAATCCCGTGGGAGGGAGAACTAAACCTTCAGAGAGGCGGACACGCCTGGGAAACCAGAAGAGACTGCACGCTGCACACAGTACTGATCCCAGGGGAAAACAACAAAAGCTATCTGGAACCCTGGGGCACGGAACCTCCCGGAAAGGGCGGCGCAGATCTTCCTGGTTGCTGAGGCCATGGAGAAAGCCTATAGGCACACCCGCGAGCAAACTTG